>NC_134462.1:123126245-123426245 GCF_047948215.1 Lycorma delicatula
TTTAGAGGCCATCAATAAACACACACACATATAAACACAATATGAACATTAACATCTGGAAAATTTCAATCCCATTTTTAGGGTTCCTTAGATGTCAAAACATCAAGATCCAGTGAAAACCACATATGTCCAAATTAGACCGATTACAATACTTTCCTTTCTAGAGCCCTCCCTATCCTTTTCTAGCACTCTCTAGACAAGAAATTAAAAGTTAATATGAACATAAATGATTTTGTAATAGGTATTATAATAAAATAAGTTACTTCTAAAAGAAATAAAAAAAGAAGAAAGAAATATAACATTAAAAAGAAATATAATTACATTAATTATCTTTTAAAATAAACTTATATATTACTAGTATATTTAATGATAAAAATGAATTTTTCATACCACTTGTAACTTGTTATAAGTTAAATCAAGAATTTTTAATTTCCTAGATTTAGCAAGCGCTCCATTTAGTGATTCGATCTCATTGTAATCAGCCCATAGAACATTAAGGACTTGTAAATTGCGAATTTCCTGCGGTAGATGATGAAGTTTGTTATGACTTAAAAATAATGAGACCAGATTATTATTTGGAATAATCTCAGGAAGTTGGTTATCTAATGATGTTAAATTATTGTCATTTACAAATAACCATTCCAAACCGGTAAGTGTCCTGAAATTAAATAAAAAATTAAATGTTATTAATAGGCTGTTAATAGAGATTCAAATTAATATATTTTAATTTTTTATAATTCTTTTGGAACATATATATACTTACCACATACTACAAAAATACATGGTAGTTGTATTTTCATACTAAAAACATAACTGTATAAAAACATAACCAACCCCGAAAAAACTGCTTAGTTTTAACTTTTGTATATAAATGATTCCCCTGCTGCCATACCGAGTATACATTGTCTGTAATGGATATTTCTCTTTGAAAGGGATACATTAATTATGCTTTAAACTACCTATCCCAGTCTTTGAGACTGCAAATTCTGTCCAACGTGTAAATTACCTCCTATCCTGCAGTAGGTGAGCTTAAGAATATCCATTTTTATTTTGTGGCATCAAATTGAATGTGAAGATGACAGAAAGTAAAACTTGAAAAGAACGAATGATTTTTAAATAGAATACAGGAGGCTGTTGCAAATTATCCTGATAGAAGTGAAACGTTTTTAAGTTGGTCTTAGAAAAAAAACTAGAAGAATATAAAAATTAGAATATATGTAATAAATTAAGGTAAATGTAGTAAATATTAGTATATCAAAACAATAGAACAAAATGGGGAAAATATCAAATTATAATAAGAAGACTAAGTAAGCACTAACTTTCACTATTAGCCACCAATATATGTCAAAAGCATCTGGAAAATTGAACTAGTGTTGTTAAACAATTCACAGGAACAAATTTATTAAACTGAATTCAAGTAGTGAAAAAATTTAGAGAACCTGACTTTAAGAGTCGACTTCAGTATTTTAAGAAGTTTAAATGTTTCATTTGAGGTGACTGCATATTCTAGGCAGTCACTTCATTTATTTAATTAATTTTTTTATTCAAATGACGTATGACTTCATTTTTCTGGATACATTCAACAGAGCACAAACAACACAACATTAGAGTACGTATAACTAGAGTACAAAATTCTTAATACTCATATTTATATAAGGTTATTGCATTGGTGAGAACTTCACGACAAAGAGTGTTCAATCTATTTTTTTCGTAGAAAAATTAATTGCAAAACATTATTCAAAAATTATTATAAATTTCATAAGCTTGCTTGAAACTAAAGGGTGAAACTGCTAGTTACAGCAAAGTACATGCCATACTGCCAATTCAACTATGGCCTCTGTGGTTCCCAGATCTCTCACTGCCAGTTTTTTATTTGTAAATGGTTTTTATTACTCTCCATTTAAAGGGTACTGTTTTCAAGAAAAACCAGTACAGTTTGGTATGAACTGGAAGAAAATATCAAAAACATCTTTAAAATCAGTGCAAGTCTAACGAAAGTTGCACTGAACATAAAGAAATGAATTGATACCTGCGTCAAAGCTGAAGGTGAACATTTTGAATATTTATTGTGGCATTTAATGAAAAAAATTAAAAATATAGTCTGATTAGTCTCCTTTATCACATAATTAAATTACTCTTTGCATTAAATAAATACAGTTTGTTTACACATGGGTTTTTTGATTTTGTGAACATCCAGTATAAAAAAAGAGCCCACCGGATTGATCTAGTGGTAAACGCGTGATTTCTTCCCAAATCAGCTGATTTGGAAGTTGAGAGTTCCAGCGTTCAAGTCCTAGTAAAGCCAGTTATTTTTACACGGATTTGAATACTAGATCGTGGATATCGGTGTTCTTTGGTGGTCGGGTTTCAATTAACCACACATCTCAGGAATGGTCAAACTGAGAATGTACAAGATTAGACTTCATTTACACTCATACTACATATCATCCTCATTCATCCTCTGAAGAATTATCTCCGGTAACTACCGTTACTGGAGGCTAAACAGGAAAAAGTAAGAAAAAGTATATTCAAAAGAAATTGGAAGCTATTATTTATAATTTGATAAATTTAAAATTAGATTCAATTCAGTTTCACTACCCATGATATAAAAACTTTTTTCTTTTCATAATGCAGTAATGAGATTTAGTGTGTTACAATGTAGCTTAAGATGTAAAAATCTCATAAGCCACGTTAGATGCAAAAATGTATTGAGAGCCTTAAATGGCTACAGCTAGATTATATTTCTGATCTCAACACTTGTTATTTTCAGAATAAAATTCAAAATAATATATAATTTGAGAAATGTTAGTTTAGAAAAAACAGTTACTATCAGAATTTTTTTTTATGAAAGGCAACCAAGAAATAAAATATGAAGAAACTATGTTTTATTTCGGTGTCTGTAAATTTGTTTTTGAAATATTTGTGAGTTGGATATATGAATCATAATTTTTTTGTTTTTATAATAGCAGATTTTTACATTATATTTTAAAATAAACTATTTATGAAAATAAATTAATTTTATTTTTAACCAAAAAGGAAATAATACATTTTTATTACATTTAAAACTAATGAAATAAATGTGTCATAAATAAATTTATATATATATATATCATTATCTATTTTTTAGAAAATAAAAATTTTTAAAGGAAAGGAATAAATTGTCTAGGAAAAAACATTTTTAAAAATAGTTTCCTTAAGGGTTTTGGTCATAAATTGATAAAATCGATGACTTCCACAAAATATTAAGAATTATTCAAAAATTTCAATTATTTTAAAAAGGGTTTGAAGAAAAACTCTTGAAACAAAATACTGGCTGTTCACCAATGCAGTCTATTAAATTAAATTTAATTAATTTGCTAATATTCTCTCTCTTTAGTGGAAGTATCAGGTATCAGGAATTGAACAGGAATCAAGAAATTGTGTTCTCCACGAATGTTTGACTTAGATTTCTTTTAAATTATAGTGTCCTCACCCTTTCAAATCATCCAACATTCCTATACTCCTTCTTCCTCTTCCCCTCACACCTTAATTTTTCCTTCAATTATAACTTTTTGAATAAGTTATGTCTTAGGATGTGGCTTATCCAATTAGCTTTTCTTCTTTGTATTGCCTTAATCATACTCCTACTCTTTCTTATATTTGTCAAGACCATATAATTAGTTACCTTATCTCACCAGTTGATACTTACCATTTTCCTCTATAGCTACGTTTCAAAACTTTCCAGATATCGAGTTTCTCTTCTTTTTTTTCTCCATGTTTCTGTACCATACAATACCACACTCCATACAAAACATCTTGCAAATCTTTTTCTCAGATCAACAGGTATACGTTTTAATGTAACCAGATTTCTAACCTCATTGAAAGCCATTTTATCATTCATAATTCTGCTTCTTATTTCCTTTATACAACTTCCATAAAACTTTATTGTGCTTCCACGGTATTTAAAACTACTAACCTGTTGCAATTGTTTCCCTTCAATAATAATATTTGTTGCACCTTATTCGTTCGATATCTTCATTACTTTGGATTTATCAGCGTTTATTCTCATTCCGTATTTTTCTCCTATCTTGTTTATTTTATCATTTGTTGTAGCTTCTCTTCAGTTGTAGCCAATACTACCTGGTCATTTGCATGTTTATGTTTTCAGTTAATATTACACAATTAAATTTGCAGATGATTAAATATTATCCTCCTAATATTATTTATTAAAATATTCTTATGGATGAAATTATTTTGCATGAGACGATTACTAGTCAGTACATATTTTAAAACAAATTACGGTGAATAAATTTTCTTTTCACTCATGGTAAACCTTAATTGTATAACTAATAACACACCAGCTGATTTTATGAACTACTCACAAGTATTTACTTAATATTCATACTGGAATCAGATAATTCACCAATAAAAACTTCAGAGTACAATTTACTCTATCCGTATTCCTTATTTCTATCATGTATGATGAATAAACTATACAAAGAATTACAAACCTAAAACAAGATATAACGTTTTCAGTCAGCACAGGGTAGGGTGGAGTAACATTACCAATTTTACAACAATCTTTTATGATAAAAAGGAATATATATTGTTCTTAACTATCAAATAATACTTTAGAAATATCAGTAAGCCAGAAAACAAAATGGAAGTGTATTATGAATATTAGCTATTTACTTATTTTACTTATAATTATGCAAAAAGTATTTTAAGTACATGCTTTGTATATATTTATGAAGTTGTTGTTAAAATTTCTTATCTTAACTTGAGGTAATTATAATTTATTCTTTATATTTATTATTACTAATACTGCAGCGCTAAATTATTTGTCAGTTCTATTTACCGATGTAATTTTTGATATCTTTGCTTTACTTGATTTTTTTTTTTTTTTTTATTAACTTAAAAGCTAAACTGATTTATATCTTACTGATATTCAGGTTTACCGAAGAGTTCCATTCAGATCTGTCAGTTTATTGTGTCCAAGGTGCAATTGATGTAGTGTTTGTGGCATCGACATTGTATCAAGACGTGATAATCTGTTTCCGGCTAAGACCAATGTTTTAATTCCTGTAAGATCCTGCAATTAAAATAATTCTGTAACTTTTCCACATGAATACAATTGTTACATAAATATTAATTATGAATATACAAGCAAATAAATTGTAACCATATTAAGGAATTAATCATAGTTTTATGTAATTAAGTTTAGTCTAAGGAATTACAGTGTAATTTTTTAAAGATATCTTACGTCTTCTATTTGATGAATGTGACTTGTCCTGTTTATTTCCTAATTAATCACAAAAGTCTTATTCAGAGCAGTGACTTAACTTTTAGAGATTTGAATAGGACAAAATTAAATCTACAACTTTTTTTTTCAAAAATGTATTACAGATGGAAAACTGACTGCACGTTATAAAATAAAAGCAACCTCCATGTAGGTAAAGGTTACCTTTTGATAGGTTCTCTTTGAAGATGGGATTAACAAATTTGCAAATTGAGTAATTAGTCTGACTCTAAAAGTATACCGTTAATGAAGCTATTTAAAAACATCAACTTTTTCAACAACATACCCAATAAAATTTAATAAATACAACATTTTTAAAATCTGAAAATAATATTTTCAGTTGCACTTGTGGCTTTAGCCACAAATTTATTGACCACAAAATTTAAGACCTTTATTGACTAGTGCTGCTGTACTTAACTTAGTGTCAGTTGATTTTATTACTAATTTTTTTTTTTTTTAATTAAACAGCCGTGTATTTAAAATGTGTTCAATGGAATATTTGTTGATGTTCAGAGTGGCACAAGGAAATGGGTAATTTTGAAGTAATTCTCACAAAAGTAAAAATAAATCATAAATCAAAAGCACTTTGAAACACTTCCATGGGAATTCATGGGACCATGTAGTCTGATGGTTTCAGTTCCTGTACAACTTATAAGGGTAAACTTGAAATTACTATGGAGTATTCGGCAGACGGTTGTTCGGTTTAGGTTCAATACTGCTACAACATGTTTTCTTGCTGTGATTATCATGGGCTCCTTCCAATTGAGACCCGAACTGCTTCAATGTTTTCTGAGGTTCATCGACCTCCTGGTGGTTTCCCTTTTTTAGAGATGAAGCCGTCTCCTTGAAATTCTTAACTCATGTCTTGATGGGATGGCAAGATGGAACGCGACCACGATGTCCTACATTGTAATGGTGTCAGAATTCCTGTTGAGCAGCACTCATACTATCACCATTCTTGTAAAATGCCTTCACATCAAATGCACATTGTACACCAACCCACTGGTCCACGATTACTAAATGGTAGGTACTTGCGTACAGAAGGATGTCACTCTCACCTCTCTACCAGCTCCTCAGGGCTGCCACTACTACATTCAAAGATACCCGTTTCCCTGTGCCGCTCTGTATGTTTGAACAGCATTTAGTATAGCATTGCTGTGAGTCGTAAGAATAGAATTAGTCTGTCACAAGAGCAGCTGAAAATGTTTTGAAGTAAATATATTATTTAAATTTAGCTCAATTTGTCATTTAAAAAGTTTATAGTTTTAAATATTTTTCATCGCCAATTGCTAAGGACATAAAAGTAAAACAGAAGATGAAGTAAGTCAACAAAAATTTAATGGATTTTTCTTGATGTACTTTTCATTGAAACAGATTTTACATAGTATTTAATATTTTATGGCCTAAATTTACCTAAAGGTCAGATTTTATAAACATTTATTAATCAATTTGTTAATTTTTCTAGATTAAATGGAAAAAAAAAGAAGAAAACTGTTGTGAAAATAGCCCTTTATTATATTGCCACCTTATATACATAAACAGATATGAACAAGTAAATATATATGTTTTTAGAGTTTTATTGTTGCATTTTTCAAACATACACTACTGGTACAATAAGTATTAATAATATTAAAAAAAAAAGTGATTGATTATACGTGAGCATAAGAAGGTGGAAAGGACAATGTTTGACATGACCCATTATCAGGGCAATACTTAAAATTGATCTTGACAACCATTAATGTGAGAACAAGATGAAGCGTTTACTGCTTTGGTAGTCTGGTTCCTTAGAATAAAGTGAAAACTGGCAACTTTGTGGCCTTGTCTTCTCAAATGTCAATCGCTTCTTTGTATTATATGAATATAAGTTTTATTAAAAAAGATAAAGTTTTTAAATATGAAACATTACCTGAAAGTCTTGTTCTGTGACTTCTTCTATCAATCCATAACCAAGATCTAATGTTTTAATAAGTGGCATCTGCTTTAGGATACGATGTGGCACAGCTGGTAAGGCATTATCTGCTAAACTAAGATATTCAACTCCACCAAGACCCTTGAATACAGTTTCTGGAAGTATACTGTAAAAGAATTATTTAAATTAATGATAAATTTATAGAGATAAATTAAGGTTTAAAATAGTTTCTTTAATCATTAACCTGAGAAAAATAAACTCAGACAATCTAGAGTTGGCGAATGTCTAGTTCTGAAGTAGAGGCTTATCAGATCCTAAGCAAAACTATCCCCGAGTCTATTTAAAAGAATTGATGAGCATATAAATACAGTGATGCTAGGTAAAAGATGCCTAATCACATGTAGATATGTATTACATTTTTGAAAAAATGATACATTAAATGTTTTACATGTAAAATTTGTTCTTCTGATTGTATTTTTATTACCTAAAATACCAAAAATATATTATTTTATTAAAATCAGTGTGGTTGTGGGTGCTATTATTGGGACCTGAGATATGTAACTAAATTTACGGGCAAATTCTTCAATGGCTTGGTGGTCATGCGTGCATATTACATCAAAATTTATAGCTTTAATCTGCGTTTTACAAAATTTAACAAAAGTTTTAAAATTATTTCTATGTAATGACGTGTACCTTGAGATACATCCCTTCTCTCTCTAGTATTATCAACTTTTGTGTTATATTCTTATAACAATTTTGTATTGTGGCTTATTTATTCTTCAAAGTACTCCAGTTGAAAACCCGCTACTCCCTTGCAGATATTTTACGTTGACAGGAATCCTTACCATAATACTCCCGATTATAGTTAAGTGTCCTGATATTTTTGTAATATCGTGTTAACATATAAGTAAAAGCCACAGCTATTTGTAATTAATGTCAAAAAACAATTATAACCTAACAAGCGAATGCGTTTGGTACAACACATATTTACAAGTAAGAATAAATATATTCGATTATGAGTTTAACTGCTGCTAAAAATCTTAAATCCAAATCAAACATAGTAAGAGAAACAATTAATATAATACACCTTACCAGCACGTTGATACGTTCTCTAGATCTTTCGGCTTACATGGAATCCATAACCAGGAGTTTCAATTAATGCATTAATATCAAAGTTTAAAAATCATTGTTAAAATTTAAAAACTATACTAAGTCTAAAAACTTTTGGGTAAGGTGGATTATATTAATTGTTAATTAATTTATTTAATATATCGGCGATACGATGTTTGAGAAATTAATAGTAAGAAATGTCGCGATTACCTCTGCAATCGAGTTATGAAGGCTTAAGTGACGGCTAATTACTGATCTATATATTACTGGATAGATGATCCCATATATTGGAATCGGTAAAATTTGAAGCATAAACTAGCGCTACTAAATGAGTGGTAGAACTAAATAAAATGAAACGGCGCATACGCAAAGTGTAAGTGTATGGAAAAACCACGTTTTAAACCGATGCAGTAGAAGTGTTCTGATTTTGTATTTTGAACACTGATCTCTACATAAAACTATACATCTGCTCTCTATATAAATTTTTTACAACTGTACATAAATTTTTGCTTGTGTTACGAAAATGACCGTTATTTTAGTTATCTGACTTGAGTAAAATTAATGTCCCTACGATCACGATTATAGTCGCGCAAGCGTACAATGGTTTTATTTAGTTTCCAGCCGCTCATTCTGCGACGCTGAAGTATGTTTCAATATTTAACATACACATCGAGGATAAAACAATCCGTGCGGTGCACACGTGACAAATGAGAGCTAAACCGCTAATAGAACATAGGTTAAACGTTTCTAAATCCTCATGGAAAATCTCATGTTTTTACTTTAAAGTGAGCTGTTAATTTTCTTAAGTTAAGTATGTGTGTATGCTGTTAAATATGTGTTACCGGTTGACCGTCTGTCACCAAAAAAGTAATTTATTCAATTGACCAGTTGCTTTAAATTAAGTTAAAAATTTCTATTTACAGAAACGATATACTTGTGATGAGTTTTTTAACAATAGTAATTAGATAAATCTGGATTTTATGCATACTAATTTACGTAAACTCAAATGTTTAGTCATTAACGTATTAGGAATTTTTATTTTGTTCTAGAAATATATTTATCATCTCCATTCAGTTGCTGTATCACTGCTATCTCGAAATGAAGTAATCAATGTGTTCGTTAATTTTGCGCTTAGTTATACTGTTTTGATCGCTCTTTTTGTGGGTTATCTCACTTACCATCCCTAACGTGATCCGTACATAATGTTCTGGTCTAAATGAAGAACATATTTATTTGTAATTAAGAGATTTTATAGACAAATCAGTACGATGAACATTTTGAAATAATCGTTTTATTAACATGAACTGTTTTTTGTTCACAGCAGTTTGTAAAATTTGAAAACAATTTGTTATGTATGTACATAACACATCTATGAAGTATAAAGGTCTGAATTCCAAGGACAACTTTAATATTTATAAATAAAAAAAAAAAACTTAGAGGAAATCGATGTAAAGTAATATCGTGTTAATAAAACGAAACCGAGAAAATCTGAGAAATAATTTGTCATATACATTATTATTATTATTATTTTTTTTTAAATTATTTCTATGGTAAAAATAATGATTATAAAATATTTTAAAAAAAAAACAGTGAATTTTTGATTAGCAGATAACATTTTTTGTCATTCAGTTAAAAATCATTTAATTGTAGTGTTCTTTGCATAGGTCAATAAGGTTATCTTTATCTTTCTAATGTCATTCATAATTTGCAGTAATAAAATCTGATGATTAATGTGTAAAAAAAGATAAAAATAAAAAAGTATATATCTGTACGTATTGGAGGAAAAAAATAATGAATCCTTTATAACATTTTAAGTTGTAAATAATTGAATGGTTTTTTTGAAATGTATTATTATTTTTATTTCTATTACTAAGCGATTAGCGGCAGGAAAATATTTTCCACAGTAGAGAAAGCCGAACCTTGGATAATGAGTAAAACAAATTTTAGACAAAATCTGTTGATAATAGAATGATATTTTTTTATTTTTGTTGAAGATAAAAATTTTTTAGCATTAGAAAAATACTGAAGAAACTGGTAGAATATTAAAAAGTCGGGCTAGGTATATTTTTGAAATGTTTATAACGCGTAATTTTTTCTTGATAATGAAGCTTCGTATCGATGATGATTTCATTCAAATAGATCCGATGATTATTCAGTAATAGAATTGAATGTACAGACGGATGAAAGTTGTACAAAATTATAGAAATCATCTGTACGTGACGAAATAGTAAAAAAAGAATCGATTAAATATTTCAAATTTTAATATGTTGACGTTTGGTTTTTTACGACCGATTTTTTTAGATGTATAAAACTATTTTGTAACGCAGCTAAGGTACTAAATACATTACAGCATAAAATTGATACATCTTGCGTAGCACATTATCAAATGATAGTAATAACGCCGGCGCCAGAGGTCAAGCCCTTAAAACCTTGTTCTATGGTTATATAGAATGTACTCTTATGTTAATATCAGACCTCTCTCAACTGTACTACACATAACACCGTCTCTTACTTCTCCCTCTTTATCAACGTTCATATATTTCTCTCATTCTCCTTCTTTCTTTTGTGTGAGCGCACACACGCGCACATTCTCTATGGTAATTTGTTATGCTGCCTACGCACTTTACTCGTTCTTAAAAAAAAATTAGTCTACGTTAATCAAACAAAAACAACATTTTACTAGTGTAGTTAACAAGTTAGTACAACTTTAAAATATCGAAAGAGAGGGTGAAATTGAAATTTTTAAAAGAAAACGGTTTCTACAGATTTTTATTGTTGTCTCAAATCCCTGCTTCCCTGCTTTAATCCAGTTAACGGGTTTGTTTATTAAAAAAAAAAAAGAAAAAAAAATCTCAACAGGCTTCTGCATTTATATTTGTACTTGGAATCGGTAAAATTTGAAACATAAACTAGCGCTACTAAATGAGTGGTAGAACTAAATAAAATGAAACGCAAAGTGTAAGAGTATGGATAAGAACAAATTAAGAAGTCGTGATTAATCATCCGATTGGCTCTTCAGCCTTTGGGTTAATTTTGTAGCTACTGGACTAAAATCTGAAACCCCTAGTCGGTCCTCTACCACAAGATCACATAGTAAGGATGCACTGACTGTACGTTTTTTTGTTCTTGTTTTTTTTTTTGCGAAAAACGCTCTTGCGTTTTCATCATCCGGGACAAAACTATAACAAAAAACCCCTTCTCAGATGTAAAAAATATTAATAAATAAGATGAAAACTATGATAATAACAAAATTAAAACTAAAATAATAAAAGAAACGCAACCGTTAGGATAAAATATACAACACGAATAACAAAATAAAATCAAAACTTACGGTCGGTTAATATTAAATTTTATAAAGTACATTGATACTTCTTAGCAGTAATAATACCCGATCTAGTATATTCTTATCATCGCCTAGGATGCGGCGAATGTCCCTAGGTAATTTAAATTTACGACCTAAGACCGCATAACATATGTAACCCACAAGCATGTAGCGCACAGTCAAGTAGCAGTCGCATCGTACGCACAGTGGTGCGTTTTCTACTGATATCAGGTACCCGTGAATAGCTCTGGTACGTCCTAATCGTAATCGTCAGAGGACTACTTCCTCTCGGTGAATTTTCTGCATGAGGAGTCCCATGGTAACATCGTATCCTTGATGTATCAGGGTTTATCTTCCAGTGTAGCAGTCAAGTCGCTTTACCGTCTTCTTCGAAATGTGTTTAATAGAATTAATCGGATCGTTAGTAATAACACGAGCGGTGAAAGACGGCTGGCTACATCCATCTTCAGCAGCGGAATCCGCACGTTCGTTACCCAGGATTCCCACACGGCTAGGGATCCAGCAGAAATTCATTTCTGTGTTGTGACGATTCAACTCGGCGATTGTTTTATGAATTTTGGTGACGATAGGATGTCTAGAATACAAATCTTCTAAAGCTTAGAGTACACCACACGAATCTTTTAAATCAGGATGCTACGGTGTTTTGACTTAATGATATTCAAAGCCACATCGATGGCGTACAGTTCAGCATTGTAGACGCTTGTAATACCGGGTAGACCAAACACATACATATGTTCTATAGTTTACAACAAAAGCGCATCTAACGGTATCATTCTGCTTCAACCTATCTGTATGCACTGCCGCTTCTTAGTTTGTCTCGGATAGGAAACGGTAAAATATTTACTGAAAGACGATAAGTGTTGTTCATTTTTTATTATATATGGGGAATCGTAATTAAAATTTACGGAGTCAAATCTCCACGGAGGATATGAACAGGGATATGTTGGGAAAATAGAAGATGTGTCAAAATTTAAAAGGCACATTAAACGCCGGGTACGAACACCTATCGGTGTTGTATTACGTGGATCGTTGTAAATAAGGGTTTGCGGGGACTGCTTTAAGGACCGGGTTATTTGGTTCTCCTTTAGGACGGGCAAAGTAACATGGTAGCATCTGGTCCCGCCTATCCCGAAGTGATGGCTCACCGCAATCAAGTATGCTTGCGACAGAGCTAGATTAAATGCACCTGCGGTAAGACGAAGAAAAGCGTGGTGAACAGCATCCAAGATCTCAAGCACGTATGACGCGCTGAAGAGTAGGCGATACAACCTTAATCCAAACGGGACAAAATTACAGAATAATAAAAATGTAACATACACGATTAGTCCGCTCCCCCACCTGGTGTTTCTAAGCATTCGTAGCATATCTAGAATTTTTAAACGTCACGCTTTTAACTGTTTTCTGTTTTGATCCGCGTAAAACGGCTATTGAAAAGCAAACCTAAAAATTTAACGTCAGGAGAGATAACAGCTGGTTCTCCATCGAGAAGAACTTGTGGAGCGAAAGGGTCTTGTAGAAAAGAAAAGACTACCCGTTTTGTTTTCTCAGATTAAACCGATGCCAAACAAAATTGCAAAAGAGGAAGAAGAGATCGAGGAATGAGAGTCGGTGAAGGACGGTGCACCTCTGAAGGAACCGTAGTACAAGTAAAACGGTTTCATCTAATGAAAAAATATCAAGCCTCTCTCCAGCATAGAATTACCATCCCGCTAACGACCTCTTGAAAGAACGGGATATTTTTTTACCTGTACATATCCTGATGTATTTTTACCGATGGCTTTGAAGTATAACGACTTGCTTAATAATGGTAAAAAGGTCGGGCGTAAGAACTATTTTACTTTTACGATCAATTTTTTTTGTTAACATAAAGAATTTCATTTCATTACGAAAATTTTCTCCAAACGACTGAAGAAAGATACAAAAAAGAGCCCTTTATTACTACTTTTTTTAAACTTTACACGATTTAACCTCGCAGAAAATCTTAAAAATATATCAAAATCTTAAAGAAAAAATATATCAAGAGCCTAATAATAATATTTTTCTCATCGTCATCGTTCTTTTGGGACGTTATTAGGTGTATAGTTTTCCAGTTATCGGCCATTTTTTTAAATAATAACATTTAAGACACTATATAAATAATTTAATTTTAAAAATACCACATATTAATATTTTCTTTTAACTTCTGATGAAAAGGCAACACATTTTCTTTCAACTGAGTCATATACCTTTTCCATTTTTCTACGGACCGGTATGACTACGCTTCAAAATCGCCTTAGGCATCCGTTCCATAAGAGAAGAGTGTCCCTAAAAATTGACTTCGGTTCGTTTTGGATTGAAAGGGACAGTTGAGAAAGAGTACATTTATCCAATGAAAATAGTTAATTTCTTTTTCAGGAGTGGAATGCAGCTCTATCATTTATATCTCAAGAATATACGCAATTCCTTATACAGTATGAAACGTACGGACAAATTTTAGCTTTCGTTTATTTCTTTAATTTCTCAAGAATAATTAAAAAATCTTTTAAAGTAATAAAATCACGATAACTTACAAAACATATGGATAAACCTCACCTTTTTCCATATTTGATGCGCAGTTTTTTCTATGTGGATTTCTTTATATCTTGATAAATTTTTGTTATAACTTTTTGGATAAAAGATAATATTGATAGATTAAGCAACATACTTTTTTCAATTATTTTTATTTACATACTTTTTCTCATTGAATTTAAATATTTGTAAAAACGAATGTAATATTTTTAAATGAATTAAAATGATATTAAATGAATTAAAATGATGATTAAAATTAAAATGAATTATTTTTAAATGAATTCTGCATAGCCTACAAATAATATTCTGCTTTGTAGGCTATGTAATAATAATAATAATACCAATTTCTCATCTCTATTACGCTCCAAAACTGCGAAAAAAAAATCTGTTTAATTCGTTATTGTATTGTATTATTTAATTCGTTATGTATAAAACAATATGACAAAAAGTATAATAATACTATAAAATTACTCACGTTCAAATGTATGGATGTTTTTACAAAAACCTTTCGGAGAAACTGTTAGCAACTTCTATAATGAAGTACCTAATAGCATATTGTTCTTAGCATCGGTAAACTTCTGTTCTTAACTTTTTTTCAAACGAAAACAACATAGATCGATTACGTTATGGAGTCTTCTAATCTTACTTTAAAAAATTGATATCATTAATAATTGTGATCTACTGGAAACTCCGCTGAAATTTGCCGATAATTAACTTTGAAACACCTTTGGAAGAAAAACTTCCGTTAATTTGATATTAAACTGTTTAACAATATCTGTTTAGTTCTGAAAATACCCGATGATTTAATACCACGCCTCTTACTATCAACCGTTCATTCTTCCGATTTGCTTTCGACTGACGATTGACAAAGCAAGTATAATCAAAATAAAAAATCTGATGTGGACACCACATGAATTCCTTGTACGCCGATTAAATTACATATACACATTTTTTGCTGCATTTCATTAAAACTTATTTCATTTGAAAGTGAGATGCGATCCTTCAGTTTTTTAAAAAGTACACAATTTCACAATAGCTGAAATATTAGTTTTTATTATCATCGATCGAATATTTATACAATTATTAATTCAACAATCTTACATCAAATATTAGGATAGAGTAAAAGTCCCTTTATTACTCGTATTACTAGATCGTATTATTCGTATCTTCGTGAGTTGCTGATTAACAAAAGTTTCAGACTTCTGGTGTTTCGTATAAATAAAATTGAATAATAATTAGACTATTACGTTTAGTGAACTCCTGTATTCCGGTTTCAAATGTTAATTTCGCCCTTACGGTGTGTAAAATATTCAGGTTTTATTATTGAATTATTCGGTTAATAATCAAAAATGAAAAAGAAACGATCATACAGGAAAGAGAAAGATAACATGAAGAAATATATGTCTAAAACGACAAGAAGGTGAATATGAAGAGGAAGAAAATGTTAAAATAAAGAAAGAATAAAAAGATTAAGAGAAGATGATAAATATAAAAACAAAAAACATTAAGACAAAGAAAGAATAAAATACTTAAGAGAGGTGATGAATATAGAGAAAACTAGAGAATGTGAACACAAATTAAGATCAGAAGAATTACATCAAACCATAGAATGATTAAATGATTGGCAACGAAAAAAACAAACGAAATGATGATCAACTCCGACTAGGGAGAATATTGTCCGACAATTACTCCGACTAGGAAGTAATGAACTAAAAGATAAGAATTTTTTTGCAGTTTATTAATAAAGATCGGGTATGTATGCCTCAGTGTCCGTATATTTTTCTTGCGAGGGTCTATTTTTCAGTCACTCTGTAGTTAACTTTAAGGTAGATAAAATTAAACAGTAATTAAACTAGAAAATCCAAAAGTAATATGATTCTAAATTATAATTTTCAATTAATAATAAATAATCATATGTTTCACCAAATCTGTTACATATGGACGTATGTAATAATGCCTATTAAATTACTTATACACATTTTTAAAAGTACATAAAATTTTATTTCAGTAATAACTTCTGATTTTGTTTCATTTTTTCTTTATTGAATTATTTATTTATTATAAAACTTATTTACAATCACGGGTTAATAATTATTAATAAATCAATATTTTTAAATTAAAAAAGGTGATAAAGTCGAATTCGAACCGATGTGCCTTCCCCATTTCATTAATTAAAATTTTATTTGGAACCAATGAAAATAAGTACCACTTATGATGTATGGTTGAAAAGCTCTCAATGAGGGCTTATTACTGCAGTTAAGAAAACGTCCGAAATCTAATTTTATTTTCAATTTTTTGGACACTTTTGGTTCAGTCGATTGCAATCTAAAGGGGAGATGCACAACTAGATGTTACTACAGTCCTAAATCCAAAATCTCAACTTCCTACGGCTAATCGTTATTGAGTTACGCGAGATACGTACATACGTACATATAGACCTCATGCCGAAACTAGTCAAAATGGATTCAGGGGTGGTCAAAATGGATATTTCTATTGAAATCTGAAAACCGAAATTTTTCGCGATCAAAATACTTCCCTTACTTGTACAGGAAGTAAAAATAATATTATCAAAAGTTGATTGAACGCAATTTCCTTATAGGCTCATTAATTACCTGGAATTTCGGAATTGCTGGAAATTCAGCAAAAACTTCACTTGTATTGCGGTTACTAAGAACAGACGGATGGACATCTGTAATTACTGTTTATTCAGTAAATGTCAGGCAATGCCTGGAAATAATAATAATAATTTATTTTCCAAACTAAGAATACACGTTTAAGATAAATAATACAATATCATTTACAATGTACAATAAAGTTACAAATTAGACATAGCTTATTAATAATATAAATGCTGCTGTTGATCTACAACAGTTTGTACTCGTAGCTTCTAATTGAACTACAACAAGAGTATTTCGCGTAGTTTTCTAATTTAAAACTGTGATGCAATAATCTATGATGAAATAATAATTTTTGTGATTAAATAATACTTTGGAAAATTAGGTACTCCTTGAGAACAAGAGTCCTGTTTTAGGCACTCCCAAAGGATTTCTCTCTTTTCGGGCAGAAATCCCAAAGATAATAAGACTTTCTCGTGTAACAAAACATTTCATTCTTTAGTATATGAATATGTTTTTCCTATGAAAGATTGCAAAAATAGTTACCCTCAAGTATTTCATACTATCGACTTGATCGATACTATCGCAACTATAATCGGCTATTCTAGAGCGAGTGAGATTATGACATCTAACATGCGAGTTGCTAATTTTCTCACTCTTTAACTGGAAAATTATGTATTTAGATTTAAAATCAGTTAATGAATCATAACAGTGCAGAATTTGTTATAATTCATCTGCGATGTGTATCGTATGCAAAGGGCCGATTATATAACATATAATTCTGCAGTAACACTGCGGTAACGGTTTTTTCTTTTGATCTTTCTCTTATCGGTGGAAGCTGTACATCAGCAATCGCTATAATTCACTATCGCGTAAAATTTTTATAATTTTCTTTTCTATTGATTATGCATTAAAAGTAATTGATTCGTAATCGATCATTAAAAGTAAAATATTAACCAATCGTTCAGTCGGATGCTTTTTTGTAGAAAAATTTAGAATAGATCTAGAAATTCGTTTTAAGGAAATAAATTTAGGTATTATTTACATTTTCAATAAGATACTAGATGAACAAACAATAAAATTAGGGTTTTAATTTGTTATAATATTTCTTGGATGAGGTGTGGAGTGTTGATTTAAAGCTACAATCAAAGAGCAAAAAGGGCAGTTTTAGTTGCTTTCATGGCCGTAGATTAATTCTCTATCTTTCCGTGGACAGCACGACTAGCGAAGATGGCTCCTGAACAGAAAGCCATCTGTATTTTTGCTAAAAGTGAATTTGTAGTTACAGATCAATGTGAATTTTTTGTTGATCAGTAACTACAAATCTTGAAAGTCGCAATACTTGAACGTTTAATTGTGCTTCTCCGAGTGACAAAAACATTGGTCGATGGCATAATCGGTTTGAAACGACCGGATATCTGTGTAAAGGGAAGAGTATAAGACGACTGAGGGTGTCTGAAGAAAATGTTGAATGTGTCAGAGAGGCTTTCCAGCATAGACGTAAAAAATCGTTCGGAAGCCCAGCCGAAAATTAGCACTGCCGGTGAGGACAGCGAGGAGTGTTTTAAGGAAATGCTTCTATATGCGTCCATACCGTTTACGGCTATTATTTGCTTTGAAGCCTCTCTATCTTTTTCCTGTTTAGCCTCCGGCAATTGCCGTTCAGGTATTACTTCAGAGGATGAATGAGAATGATATGTATGAGTCTAAATGAAGTGTAATTTTGTGTAGTCTCAGTTCAACCATTCCTGAGATGTGAGGTTAATTGAAACCGAACCACCAAAGAACACCGGTATCCACGATCTAGTATTCAAATCCGTATAAAAGTAACTGCCATTATTAGGACTTGAACGCTGGAACTCTCGACTTCCAAATCAGTTGATTTGGGAAGACGCGTTCACCACTAGACCAACCCTAGGCTTTGAAGTCTACCGGCTATTGTACGTGCTGACCTCACAATCGAAATGTCGTAGCATAATGATGACTTTCTTGATAATATTGTGTTAGATGACGCGCAAACATTTCATCTTAGGAGACTAGTTAACAGGAACATAATGTTCGTATCTGTGGGAGGGGGTCAGAAAATCTCCATGAAGTCTTACAATGGGAAAAGGAGCTTCCCAAAATTAAATGTTTCCTGTGAGATATCCCGAACGAAAGTTTACGGGCGGTTCTTTTTCGGTGAAGCAAGCGTAACAAGAGTTGCTTATTTGGATATGCTGCGTATATGACTCATTCTTAAACTGCAAGATCGAAAAAAGAATTTTGTTAAGATGATGGCGCTTCCTTACCGTCATAACTCTGTGCGGGATCGGTTGAATGGCGTTTTCCCCTACCACTGGATCAGTCGGCATGGATCGATGACCACCAAGGTCACCCGATTTGACCCCGTGTAAATTTTTCCTTTGGATTTTTTTCTTGATGAAATTCACTACAGAAACTCGAAGTTTGTGCGTAGAAATAGTAAATGTAATTTTTGTAGCGTATGAAAAATGTCATGTTCGACCGTGATTCATTCGGGACCTCCGGATGAAAAGTCGAGACGCTTCCACGGCCTAAAGGCTCTTGTGTTTATGCCTCCGCTACCAAACCATCTATCCGATTTGAGGCACAGGATTGAAGCAAGTTGTCGCTTCCATTACTCCAGACATGCTTGTTAAAGTATGGGATGAACTTTCCTATCAGCTGGTTATTGCCGCGTGACGAAAGGTACTTGCATTGAACGCTTGTAGGGGAAAAATATAGTAGTTGTAGGGTAAAACTGTATTCTTTTATTTCATTCGTGATTTATTACTGTAAGTCAAAGTTAAGACATATTAAATAGCTTTAAAAACCTGATATCCTTTTTTGTACGCTCTGTATGTTAGTTTTAAGTATTACTTGTGGAAGACTGTTTTCCTTTCTTTTAAATAAATTAAATATTGTTGAAATATTACTTATTCTTTCTGCTCTGATAATAGAAAAATAATGATTACAAGGAAATATGTTATTAGTTATTTTAATTTTTAACGAAATTAATAAAAATTACAAATCTGATTTCGCTCAACAACAAGAAGTAGAAGAAATTAATAAGCAATATGCGAAGAAATTAATTAATTATAAATTAACAATAGTATGATAATAATAAAAATTATTATTTAAATGACATGATATATTTTATGATTTATTGTTTCATTTTTAATTAGGCTGGAACACGTTGTGAATATTGATAATAATTTTTTTTTTAAACTAGTAAAAAAAATTAATGTTTTATTACAAAAATATTTCATCGCTAAATATTTTGATAAAAATTTTAATATAACTTGCATTAATATGCGATATAAAATTTCACATTATTATATAATAAATTCGCTTATCGTGAACAACTACTCGGTAAATCTTTATAATGTTAATATGTTTTGCTTATAAGAGAACCATATTACTTAAGATGACTTTTTCGGGTTTTCTTTCCGTCTTAAAATAACGTAACTAAAACACAAGGTCTTCCACGACGAATCAGAGAAATTTTCAGGACATGTTCTGCTGGTGAAAATAATGAAAAAAGTTCATATGCACCTACATTCTTGTAACGCTTTGTTTTTAAGTTACGGCTAGCGAAATATTTCGCCCTGATTTCAGCTCGTCTAATAAAAAGAAGCCCTACTGTAATTTTTGGTACCCAAATTAAAGAGTTAAGTTATGATTTTTTTATGTAATTTAAACTAGGAAATAGGATAAAACAGGTTCCAGAACTTTAACTTCAATATTTTTTAAGATATCCCGACGTGAAACACAAAATTCGGTGTCGAAAAACAGGTTTTTTTTTTAGTTTCATAGTAAAATAGCTTTGTTAAATGGCCAATAAATGCGGAAATTTTAGTAACAAAACTTTTGTAGAATTTAATTCTGAGAAAATTAATGTAAATAACAGCCAATGAAAAGTAAAGAAAAACTTGTAAAAATCGGTTTTTACTTCCTTGTACGAAGTAAAGGAAGTAAAAAACTAATTTAATTAATTTTATATTTAATTTATTTAAATTTAATTTTATATTTAAGCATATTTCCTTTCTTATCTTTAAAAAATAAAGTTTTAAACTAAAAACTTCGTAAACTTTTTCACGGGCTTATTATTTATTTTTTTTAGAATACGATGTGGTTCAATAAATATAAAATATGTGACTGATTCATAATAAACGCTCAGAAAAATCTACTGATTGATAAAAATTTGTACACACATTCTTCTTACGGTGTAAGTGCACACTAAGAAAGTATTTCTCGAAATTACTAGTTTAAAGGTTTAAAATGGAATAACAATGAAATTTAATAATTTTTTTTTAATTTCCCAGTAATAAATGAAGATACCAACTTAATTTTTGTTGTATGTAATTTTCATTTGAATTCTAAAAAAATTCTAGATTTTTCGAAATTCAATCTTGAAAGGGTTGAAGAAAGGTAAAAAATGTTGAATAATGATTGAAAATTTTCCTCGAGATATTCAATAGATTTGGGCTTGCAAACATTTTTCAGATAAATATCTAATAATAATAACAAACCATTTTCGATTTTTTAAGGTGTGCGACGGTGAATCCCGTCGCATCCCTTACCCGGCGGCTCAACCAACACAACCACTGCTCTAGTTGTTACAAATTTTAATACCATTTTCTTTCTATTTTTCGTCTGTTTTGCTTCAATAAAAAAACCGATTATTTTTAATAATCGGTTTTTCTTATTTACTTTTCGTTGGCTATATATGCATGAATTTTCTCAGAATTAAATCCTCTACAAGTTTTGTCAAATTTTCCGCATTTATTAGTCATTTAACAAAGTTATTGCATTACAAACCTGAAAAAAAACTTGTTTTTCGACACCGAATTTTGTATTTTACGTCATATATCGTTAAACTACTGGTGTTACAGTTGTGGGACCTGTTCTATTCTATCCCCAGCTCAAATAACATAAGAAACTGCCAATGTTCCTCCTTAATTTGAGTCCCGAAATTACGATAGAGCTTCTTTTTGTAAGAAGAACTGAAATTTGGACAGATTTCGCAAGCTGTAACTCGAAAACAAAGCGTTTCCAGATCTATGTTTATAAGAACTTTTTTTCATCATTTTCACCAGTAGAACATGTCCTGAAAATTTCTCCATTTCTTCGTGTGACACTTTGTATATTTATACGAGGGTAAGTCAATTATTATCCGCAATGTAGTTATAAATTTTATTGGAATACAAATATGAAACTTACATGTGCATCATTTTTAACATAGTCCCCTTGCATTTCAACGCACTTGGTCCATCGTTGCACAAGCTTTCTGATTCCCTCATAAAAGAAGGTTTACGGTTGAGCTGCGTGCCAGGAATGCACCGCTTCTTTCACCGTTTCGTCCGAGGTAAATCGACGGCCCTTTAATGCCTCTTTGAGTGAACCAAACAAGTGGTAGTCAGAAGAGACAAGACCAGGACTATACGGAAGACGAGTCAGTACTTCAAAGTTGAGTTTCTGGAGCATTTCAGCAGTGCGGGCAGCAGTATGTGGACGGGCATAGTCGTGGAATAACACAGCACCTTTCGACAGCAGTCCTCGGCGTTTGCTTCGAATTGCAGGCTTCAGCTTAGCAATAAGCATCTCACTATAACGCGCACTGTTTGTTGTCGTGCCCCTTTCCTTATAATGTTCCAGTACTGAGCCTTGTGAGTCCCAAAAAACGGTACGCATCAGTTTTCCTGCGGATCGTTGGGTCTTGAACTTTTTTCTGCAGAGCGAATTTGGATGTTTCCATTCCATACTCTGCCGTTTACTCTGCGGCTCGTAATGATGGATCCGTGTTTCGTCACCGGTGATGATTCTATCTAAGAAGATGTTCGTTACCGTAGCGATCCAAATGTTTTTGGCAGATGTCCAAGCGCGTTTGTTTATCCAACTTTGTGAGTTGTTTTGGGACCCATCTTGCACAGACTTTATGAAATCCAAGTCTGTTGCGGATGATTCCGTAGGCAGAACCGTGCTAATTTGTAGAAGATGTGTCGCTTCATCGATAGTTACTCCTCTGTCTAAGAAAACCATGTCACGTGCACGCTCAATGTTTTCCTCATTTGTGACGGTAAACGGTCGTCCGGCTCCTTAGTCGTGCGTAACACTTGTGCGACCGTTTTTTAATTTTTCAATCCATTCGTAGACACTCCGTTTCGGCACCACACTGTTCCCGTACTGTACCGAAAATCTTCGATGAATTTCGGCCCCCGATACACCTTCCTCCAACAAAAAACGGATCGCTGAACGTTACTCTTCTTTGGTGCAAACAGAAAGCGGAGCAGCCACGGTTAACGGCAGGGCAGCGATAACGGAACTAACCTATCTTTTTCCTGTTTAGCCTCCGGTAACTACCGTTTAGATAATTCTTCAGAGGATGAATGAGGATGATATGTATGAGTGTAAATGAAGTGTAGTCTTGTACAACGGAACTAACCTAGCAGCATCAAACCTGCGCAGACATAACAACAATTAAACCACGCATGCGTCATCTACGCAACACGACGGTACTACCAACATAAACAAAAATATAACTAAATTGCGGATAATAATTGACTTACCCTCCTATATATAAATATTTTACCGAATGCACAGAATAGTATTTTTAGATAGCAATTGTGTATAACTAATGTTCACAGTAAATTATTGAATAAAGGTATGGATTTATGAGAGGAAAGTTATATAAAAACTCGGTCTACATTGGTTTACAAACTTTGTGGTATACAAAAAATAATCATAAAATATTTAAGTGAAAATAATTTTTAATATGTAATACACAGATAAAAATGTATCATTTGTTTATGTAAAAATGTACATGTTACGTAAATTATTTAGAGGTAATGTATCAAGATGCGCATTTGACCTTTAATATGATAAAATATAAACTTATATGTAAGTGTTCACACACACACACACACACACACACACACACACATATATATATATATATATATATATATATATATATATATACACAAGCAGAGATCTTTTTTTGTTGTGTTTCTGTAAAATATTTAATGCTTAGTCGAAGAGAAGTCAAGCAGGGCTGCTATTAAAATTAACTTCTATAATATTTTTTTTTTATTATTAAGTCGGCGTGCTACGTTTCAGTAAAAAGTCACTTGATGTTTCATGAATGATTTAAAAGTTCAAAAATCAATATCCATATAATGATGATAATAGTTTTAAAGTAAATAATTTTTATGTAACAATTTAAATGCATACATAATATTAAATAATTTTTTACTCTTAGCGTTAATATGCTTTTGAAAGGCGACAACCAGATTATTATGTAATTATAATTTAATCTTCAAGTATATCGGTATTAATGACGTTTATTTGACGTAAAACTTCTATTCATTACTGATCCTTCGTCATAATGAGATAATTTTTTTTTAACAGTCAATGTTCGATACTTTGAAAAAAATATAGTTTTATCCAAATATATAATCTATCATTGTGATCATATGAAATTTTATATATATATATTTTTTTTATTTTTTACTTGTTCTGGGAAATATATATATAAAATTTTGTCAGTCTTATAAGGAAACATGTTCAAAATTGCTCCGAAAGTGACGCGTTGAAAAAAAAATATGACATATTACGCACTTATATTTTATTGTAATGCGTTCACTAAACCTTAGCAAATCAACAATTTTTTATATTTCATAAGATTAGAACGAATTTACATGATACAAAAATAGATTGCGTATTTTGTTTGGTATCGGTAAATATGATTCATGAAGACGAATTTTAAATACTTAAAAACAGATTACACCTACGAAAAATTAATCGCTTATTTCTTAAAAAAAAAAAATACATTAACTTATTTCACACCAGATCGGAGAACTATTATCTCATTACCAGAGAGGCTATTTTCTCCATTCTCGTAAGCCGTAATTCGGTAAAAGAAAATTGAAATTATTATGATTTGATCTCTCTTTGTAATGAATTACTTATACGCGAAAGAGTTCTGTCCAGACCGTGCAGGTACGCCATTCATAATGACGAAGAGTCGTAACTGATTGGATCAGCGAACGGCTGATTATTCTGATTGGTTGCTATGGCACGATTCCAGCTCACCGTTGGTCAAAATAACGTACCTCCCTATCGGTTGCTTCGTACCAGACTGGAAAAGCATTAAAATAATAAGAGCTAATATATATTTGTACTAGCCGGCCGGTCTAGCCAGAACATAGGCACAGGTGAACCCCGGAGCTAACTGGGGCTCCTCGAGGCCTCCCGGGGCCTATCCTAGAGCTCGCCATTCCTGTGTTGCCAGAGATCCGGCGCCCTGGATACCCACAGAGCTCGCTTCGGCCACCATTCCTCTCTACCTAGAGGGATCCGACCCTAGCACTGCTCGTTATCCTCATGGTTGCGAAAATAATACATGATGAATAACAATTAAAGTATTCAGGCTTTATAGAAACCTTAAAAGGAAACTAAATTACAAAAGATAGAATAATAGTAACTATGGTAACTAGAGTAGACACCTTTGACGACGAAAAATTCATAACTTTTTTCTTTGCCATAGTGGCAGAAATATAATAATGAAGTAAAAGGATTAATCTAATTTTTCCTTAATGAATAATATCTTTAATTCACAACTTCTCTCGCCTTGGAAGGCGAAGAGGTAATGAATATTTTTAATAATTTAACCTTCAAGGGAACTAGAGTCTCGGTCTATGGCTTAAAGCCTTACCGCGAAAATACAAATGTAACTTAGAAATTTGAAAGCAATCGGTCGGTTGGTTCTCGCATGATGCGAGAACAAACAAACATACATTGTTGTTAATGTTTTTTTTTTCAAAATGTTTCGAGATGAAATATCTGAAAACCTTCTCAGTTATGTCAATTAACATGGGTAAAAATTTGGTTGCGATCGATCCGGAAATATTTTTGTTTATCCCGAACAAACAAAAACCCTCTTCATCTTTATATAATAGTATCGATGTAGATAAAAAAAAACTACAAATAATTATAATTTTAAACAATAATATTACGAAAATTTTAAATTTCTTGAAGAAGATATCAAACTCTTCCACATCTATCTCCTGTTTTGAAACTAGGATCATGAATTCAAAGAAAAATTATATAAAGTTTAAAAAACCTTTAGAAAATATTGTTAAGTAATTGGAAAGATCCTTTTGCCATTTCCGGGTTAGAAAATCCCACCATCAGGAATGCCATAAACGATTTTCTTATTCCTCTTTTTTTTCATAATAAAAACAATTTACTTAACTCTTCTGATAGGTAAATGTGTTGGCAGAAGCAATAAAATCGACTGTATTATATTTGTTTTTTATAGTTGAAGTTTTTTATGATACATTTTAACGACTTAATTAACAAAGTAATATTTTTTTCAATGTTTCGTATCAAATTATAATAGGATAAGCTAATAGGT
Source organism: Lycorma delicatula (assembly GCF_047948215.1). Taxonomy (NCBI): domain Eukaryota; kingdom Metazoa; phylum Arthropoda; class Insecta; order Hemiptera; family Fulgoridae; genus Lycorma; species Lycorma delicatula. The sequence goes on from NC_134462.1 coordinate 123,152,466, forward strand.
AATAATAATAGGATTATCCTATTACATAATAGGATAGAATAATTACAATTATAATAGGATATCTTTATATTCTATTATCCTTTTATTTTTTTGAAAATCGATTAATATTTTTTCATCATGTGGGCCCATAAATCTATGCATCGATTGCACAAAGTATGTTGTTTTAACTCATCATTTAAAAATTTTTTTTTTTTTAAATTTCAATCATCTACTTTTTTTTCATTATCTATTATGATAATAGGATTATAATAGGTTTATAATAGGATATAAATCTTGGGAAATTTTTATTTCGAGATTGAAACAATCATTTATGTAAACGGTTTGCTTTAGAAATATTAGAAATAAAAAAATCCCTTTTGGCACGCCGGAAGATGGAGGTAGATTTCACCGGTGCTAAGTACGGTATAAGAAAGATTTCCACTTTCAAATTTACTCAATACAATGGTTGCATGTGAAAAACGTTTCACATGTTTAGCATACGGCAAGCCCCTATCATCTTACAATTCCAGTAACGTTTTGGTCATCCCTTGCCGAAAGGGTTGGTCATATGAAATTGTTTCATACAAAAGGTTTAGGTAATGTTTAGAGGATTAACGAACACTTTAAATCGATTCGATACTCTGCCCATTAAGGAAGGTATGATGTTTTTGTCTTGAAAACCCCCATTTTTATCAACCCCGTAGATCAATGGTTGGTGATATCAAAAACCTTTCCTTATATAACTTTTAGTTCCTTATCCAAAGAATAGTAAGAACTTTAAACCGGTTCGATATTTTACTTAATAAGAAAGTTATAGTAATTTTTTTCGATAAAGCCCCCATTTCCACCCCTACGGTCCGATTTTGCCCGTTAACGAATTCGACTGAGATTTTGGGCCATTATATTTTATGTATCAATTTCATAGTGATTGGCGCAAAATTACGGCAGTTATCGTGTTCACAAGAAAGTGAAATATATATAAACTTTTGAACTGACGGTGGTTTTGGGATCTGGGGGATGGGAACGCGAAGATGTGTCGAAATTTTTCCGGAAGTCGAATCATGGTACCCATTACAATAGGTAGCTTTCTTATGAAATCTACTTAATACTGTTAAAAATAAATAATGCATTTATTAAAAAAAAATCGTCAATGTTAATGTTATTATTTTAGATTAAAGAATGGCTTTTTGTTTAATTTCTGGGTTAAAACAAGTACGTATCGGTCTTGTAGCCTATTTAATTTTATTCCCTTTTTATTGCTTAATTTTCCCTAAACTTAGGCAACTGAAAACGTAATAATGTAGTTTTAAAATATAACCGCATTAATATACAAATATATTTTTCGGTTAGGCTGAAGCCAGTTAAAGTTTGGTAGTTAGGTTTTTTTTTAATCTCATGCTGAATATTACTGATACCTTGTTGTTAAATGTACCCCAACGACCATCATACACCGGTACCATAAGCATAAAATCTATTTAAAGATGATAATTATACTTTTAAATAGAATTTGAACCCGAGTCCTAAAACTTATTATAACTGTTTCAAAATTAACAGACCATGAATTTGATAATTAATCAAATTTAACCGTTATTTGTAAAAATTAGTGCGGTTAAAAATGATTTTCGTCTTTTTTTTTGCGTACGTTGTTAAGATATTTAATGACGTAATTAAACGTAAGCGGTGTAAGACCTAATAATAAAAATTGGCGATATAGTAATACTCGGTCGTCCTTAAGGAGGGTCCTGAGGGCATATCGATTAATAAATATTCATTGATAGTCCAGTTTGTCGGGTTAAAGAATGCGGAGACAATTGCTAGCAATAATCATTATAATGCAACCGTCATGATAACTTGTAGCCTACAGATCAAGGCACATTTTACCCTCCAATGAAACGAATGAATGACTTTCTTGACTGACTGAATGAACGAACATAAGCCCACACCTTGCGAACAACTTTTAACTCGTTTAACTGTGATCAGTATCCTCCATAACTTCTTATATCTTACATATAAAAATATTCAAAATATTAATACGATTTCTTTTTACATAAGTTAATATTAACAATTTTTACTACTCTCCCTCTCTTTCGCTCTTTCTCTTTCTATATATATATATATATATATATATATAACGCTTATTATTTTCAGTAGCAGATTAAGGAGATGGGAGAGCAACACTAGATTTTATCAAAAATATAAATTCTACAAAATCTAATTTTTCCGATGCCGGCTTACTAGTGCAGCCATTAAACTATAGATGTCGACACGAGAGTTGGCGGACAACCGTAAGAAGCAAGCTACTAGTCTTCTGCGTACATAGGGTACGAGAACGTAGGACTAAAAAGATTTTACGTAAACGAATCAATGTTTTCAGTCAAGCCAATGCCGTAACCAGTTTATATGAAATCATGTACTAATTTTTGCCGGTTGAGTAGCATATTGTAATCAGTTTTATTTTCAGTGTCGATTGAAATTTAAAAAACAAACTTTTTTTTTAAATTATGAGTTAAAACAACATACTCTACGCAATCGATGCAAAGATTTTTGGGCACACATGATGAAAAATATTGATTTTCAAAAAATGAAAGATGATTTTTTTTGTATATCTTTGTACAGAGCGTTCAAAAAGTTCGCAACTTTATGGAAGAATATTTCTTTCTTTTGTTGAAGGTTTAATTGAGAAAAAATGGGTTACACAATGCAGTAGAGAATAATATTTATTGTCTTCCAATACATTAGATGTGCCAGTTATGCCCAGACCCGGTATGCCTCACAGAAAAGTATGGTGTGAATGCACCAAGCAAATCCTCCATCAAGCGGATGTACGACAAGTTCCAAGAGACAGGCAATGTGGCGCATGCAGCCAAACGACCGAAAACGCTAACACCAGAAAGTTGATCTACATGAAAACTGCATATTCTGTTACTCCCAAGAATTCTGTGCGATGCCTATCTAGCCAGTCCGGTCTCTCCGTTGATAGTGCCCAAACGGCATCGCGCAAGCATTTAAAGATGAATCCGTATAGAATTGGTGTTATTCACGAGTTATTACCTGCAGACACTGGAAAACGTGTAGTTTCCTATACGAGAAACAGATAGGAGATGTGTGGCTTCAGAAGTTTGCAAGAGATAAGCGTGCAGTCGCAAGACCGCAATAAAGTAAGATAACAAAATAAGAATTTAGGGAGAGATAATCTACGTTGCTTAGCCTATCGGGCTACACGTTTAAGAAATGAAGACACAGCCCCTTTTCGTGTACGGAAACGGTTAAGATAATTTGAGTGCATCAAATTTATCATTAATTACATTACTGTTTAATTAACATAGTCTATAAAAATCACTGAACTGTGATTCTTGATAATCACAAATAATTGTTGATGATAAAATGAATCAATTTTAATTTTGTCAATGAAAAAGATTTTAAAAATTCCACGAACGTGATTACCATGCGATCATGCGTGCGTATCTTAAATTTAATATTACACGACCAATATAACCGTTATCTAGTCAAATTGCATCAGTTTTTATTGTTATTATCTGATACACCTTTGCACACTTCGAAAAATAAATTTATTTTATATAAATGTAAACGCTTGACGTTAAATTAAAAAGGAAGAACATACATTCTTTAATTTAAAAATATTAAATGTTCTTACTTCTTTTTAGTCAGTACAATTATATTTTATTGTTATGCATACAACCGATATGTTATGAAATAGTTTTAATAAGTTATTTTAATTAAATTTTTGATTTCATATTTAATGATGAGATAATTTCATATTTAAGGATGTTTTAAAATTTGGAAACAGTACCATATGTTTCTATTTAAGACAGGTACAAATAAACGTAATATTCATTATTAAATTCTATAACAGATTCATTAATTCATAGATTTTAAAAATAGCTTAAAACTAATAAATTTTTAACACTAGTGCCAACATAAGTCCTTGGTTTTGGGTGAAATGTTAAATTGCGTCCTCCTACAACCTGATAGTTTATTACAATTTTAAAGTCTCAGAAAGTAGAAACCTGCGATCTCTGAGGCTGTGTGTACCAGAGTTAACTTCGGTGCTAATATGATATTAATAGTAAATTTCGAGGAAAACATGGTACAAATTGGTACAAACATGGTACTACCTGTCTCTTTAGGGTAGGCTGTGGGCGAATGTTCGGAGCCTCAATCGTTCGGGGCCTTATCGGCTAAGGGAAGGAAATTCTGTTACAAAACCTCCAGATTGAGGGTTGAGCATGGTATCGGCCGCTACAGTTTTTAAAAAGCTATTGCTACGAAGCCAAACAATAATCTATAGATTAGAAGAGGACTGGAGGAAAATTATGGAGGAGATTGAAGACCACGATAAACTGTTGTAGAAACAGTGGTGGAGTGGTAGCGTATCGGCCTTTCATCAGAAGGTCTTTGGTTCGAATCACGGTTAGGCATGGCATTTTTCATACGCTAAAAATTTCCATTGAGCTAATGACCACAGCAGTTAATGCTAAAAAAAAAAACAGACTTGTTATCTTTTATGAATAATACTATTTAAACATGTAGTTAAATAATGCACCATTATCAAAATGAATTATCTCATTCACTCATAATTACGAGTTTTATTCTATAATCCGAAATAACTTGCCCAGTTACTCATATCTTTTCCTGTACTTATTGTATATTAATATTTTTACAGAATTTTCAGTTTTTAAATCTATAACGTACTTTTTATTGTTTGTTATTTAGCTATGACGGATTAATTTTATTTATTTTCTTAACCTTCATAATGTTCTTGATATTCCTTTTAATAAAAATCTTATGTGGACACCACACGACTTCCTTGTACATCTATTAAATTAAATGTACACATTTTTTGTTGCACTTCATTTATAAACTTATTTCATTTGAAAGTGAGATACGATCCTCCAGTTCTTAAATAAAGTGGACAGTTACAGAGTTGCTAAAATATTAGTTATTAACATCAAATATTTATACAATTATTAATTCAACAATGTTACATGAAATATTAGGAGAGAGTAAAAGTCCCTTTATTACTCGTATTACTACATCAGTATTACTCGTATCTTCGTGAGTTGCTGATTAACAAAAATTTGTGGTGTCTCGTATAAGTAAAAGTTAATAATTAAATTATTCCGTTTAGGAACTCCTGTATACTGGTAACAAATGTTAATTTCGACCTAACGATGTAAAATATTTACTTTTTATTATTGAATTATTTAGTGAATAATCAAAAATGAAAACGAAACAACCATACAGGAAAAACAAAGCTAACATGAGGAAATATATCTCAAAAACGACAAGAAGGTGAATATGAAGAGGAAGAAAATGTTAAAAACAAATAAAGAATAAAAAGATTAAGAGATGATAAATACAAAGAGGAAGAAAACGTTAAGACCAAGGAAAGAATAAAAAGGTTAGGAGAAGATGATGAATATAAGCAGAGAGAAAAATTTAAAACTAGAGAACGTGAACACAAACCAAGCGGGGACACAAATTAAGATCAGAAGAATTATATCAAACCAAAGAACAATTAAATGATTGGCAAAAAAAAAACAAAAAACGAAATGATAATCAACACCGACTTAGGAAGAATATTGTCCGACAATATCACCGGAGTAATGAACTAAAATATAAGAATTTTTTGCAATTTATTAAAGATCGGGCATGTGTGCCTCAGTGTTCGTATGTTGTTCTTGTGAGGGTCTTTTTTTTAGTCACTCTGTAGTTATCACTTAAATGTAGATAATATTAAACAGAAATATATATAATATTGTATTTATTGATTTTACAAATATACAATTGTCACCCTGTAGCGTTTAGAGTAGAATACCCAACAAAAGAAATCTTAAAATACTATCTTCTACCCATAAATGAAATAAAAATATGAGGTTTTAATTTTAAATAATGAAGTTAGCCGCCATATTGAAAAAGAGCGAAAATTTAAACAATTGATAATACTATATTTTTAATGTAGAAAAAATCTAGGGAAGGTTTCTCTTTTAAAATTTCTCATAATAATTTCTGAAACCCCAGTGATGGCCATCTTGAGTTATCACTCTGGATCACCCTGTTTCTAAATAGAATTCGAACTTTTGTTTTGTTCAACTTATCTTACAACATTTCGTTCAAAAATAAACTCTCTTCAAGTACTGTTTTAAAGGTTTATATGCTTATTACCCGCTTAACAAAGTTATTGTAGATTAAACATAAAAACAGAGTTTTTACCACAATTTATTAATGTGGGATTTTACCACATATTTCTCAAAAACTGCTGCATGGAACCTATTTTATTAGGTTTTCAGGTCAAAAATCATAAGAAATCACTAATTCTGCCCCTTAATTAACGTCCTAAAAATTTCAGTACCATTTCATTTCAGCGGGGTAGCTGAAATCCAAGCAAATATTTCACTAGCCGTAATTCGCAAACGAAGCATTTTAGGACATACGCTTATATGAACGTTTTTCATTATTTAACGTGTAGAATAGGTTATGAAATTTCCGGGAGAACTTCGTGATCAGTCTGTACATTACTAAATTCAAAGTACGTAAAGTTAAAATCGCTTAAAAAATAAAAATAAAACAATACTTGGAAAAATATCTGTATATATGCATGATGTTATGACAGAAAAATCGAAAACGGAGCTATAGAATAAAATTAAAATATAAAAAAAAATTTATAAACTTAATTATATTTTTAAGAATTTTAGCAAAATAAACTACGCAAAATAAATGTCTACAAACAATTTATTGCAATTAATATTTTATTTTAATAATGAGCAAATAAACAAGATGTAAAAAATGTTATTTCTTTACGTTAAAATTTTCTTATTTGCATAAACGATACAATATAATAAATTTAAATCTTAGAAATTTCTTTTTTTTTTACTTGCTTTACTTTACTCACAATGTTTTTTTTTTTTCATGTTTGTCTTCAAATCTTGCATTCTTAATTTAATATACTTTTGATATTGCCTATTGATGAAATTTTGCACAGTTACTAAGATCGGGTGACAATACAAACATTCCATCATTTCTTTTGCAAACATCCCTCCGTAAGGAGGTAAATTTTTAAATGTATATAAACGACAAAAAAAAGTTTTGTTAATTTACAATTGTATTTCAATAATCAAAAACTTCAGTATTTCGTTACTTTGTATAGTAAATGTTTGATTGAAAATTTGTTTAGTATTAATTTAGTATAAATATATTAGAAATTTCAATATGCAATGTTATCTTTTAAAATCCAAATTAACCTACTAATTAAACTCATGTATGATAATAATTTGATTAAAGTATGACTAAAAAAGTATAAAACAAATTTTAAAAAGTAATATTATTTTACGATAATTACATTTTGTTAATTATGTATTATTTTATAAAACGCTGATGTGGACACCACATGTCTTCCTTGAACGCCTATTAAATTACATATACACATTTTTTTAAATGAAAAGTACAAAAAAAGTTTATTTCATTAATAACTTCTGATATTTTTTCATTTTCTTTTATGGTTATTATTTATCGTAAAACTTTTTTTACAATCTGTAGTTAATAATTATTAATAAATGAATATATTTAAATTAAGACAAAAAAATTAAAAAAAGGAGATGAAATCTGATTCGAACCGATGTGCCTTCCCCATAAGATCCAAATATTTCATTAATTAAAGTTTTATTTGGTTATAACTCTGGAACCGATGAAAATAAGTACTACATATCGTTGAATCCAATTTTTTTTTATTTTGGGCTTTTTAGACATTTTGGTTCAGTTGATTGCAATCACAAGAGGAGATGCACAACTAGATGTTACTACAGTCCTAAATAGAAAATTTCAACATCCTAAGGCTAATCGTTTTTGAGTTATGCGAGATACCTACATACATACAGACGTCACGCCGAAACTAGTTAAAATGGATTCAGGAATGGTCAAAATGGATATTTCCGTTGAAATCTGGAAACCGAAATTTTTTGCGATCACAATACTTCCTTTACTTCGTACAAGGAAATAAAAATTAACTAAGATTTTTTTTTTGCAGCGGAGGTTGAATTATGATGAAATTTTGTATTAAAATTTTATTATTTATGTTTTTAATATTACATTAAAAAAGTTTTCAAAATTCAAAAAAATCTATATTTTTAAACTTTGATCGGCTCTCTCACCCCCAATATTTCCCCCAAAGTATTCTTTTGGGTCACTTGAACTACTACTATGCCTAGGAAGACATAAAAAAATTCGGTTAAAAAAGCTTCAATAAATAAAATAACTTTCTTCAAATTTTGGAGAAGGGAAACTTTTGGGTAAATTTTTTTTTAATGCTAAAATAAACATGCAGTTATGTACTGAGTTAATATAAAGTGGGGTTATGATTACAAAATTTTGAGAGAATTGAGCCCAAAAAACTATCTACCTCACCCCTAAAACTAATGATATCTAAATTTTATTAACAAATTACCTCATATGCATGAGTCTCTGTACAAAATTTCATAAAAATCAGTTTGTCAAGTCAAACGTTATTAAGCTTCAAAGATGCCAACATACGTATATAAGAACATTACCCACTACTTTTTTCTGTTTTTTGCGTGATGAAACATCGAAAAGTACAAAAAAACCCATCCTCATTTTTTAACCGATTGCCATACTTTCTTGCAGCATAATTCTAGAGCTATGATACCAACAAAGAAAAAAGAAACAGTTGTGTAATAACGTGAAAATTATTTTACAATTAATATATACTCGCGAATATTTGCATTAATATAAAGTATATACTCGTACATTAACATATAAATAATATAAAATACTTGGCAGCTATATTAATGAAAATATTTCTGAATAAGTAGACGAAACTGTCATATACTCCAACTGTTCTATATTTCTCTTACATAGATGACCTTGACATGAAATGTCAACTAACTCCTCATACCCTCCCTCCGTAAGTCTACATTTATTGTACTATTTTACTTAACATTACTGACAACGTAAGTAATACACCTCCACTCATTTCATCCTCTCTTTTAAAACTACTTCATTGTATATTCATATACACAGTAATTCATAACAAAAGTTACATCTGTCTTCTTTCGTATACATTAAGTTCTGTGTGTTACCGTGATAAAGTATAAAATACGGGTGTCAATTAGTTTTTTCCATTAACGCATTAATTAATTCCTATATTTCCTTTCTGCACGTATTTCTCATAGAGATACTTTTTTTTAATATCTTATATCCTTACTTTATCATTAACAATACGCTATTCTTTAATATTCTGATCGAATCCTTTCGTAGAAAGTAGAAGAAGTAAATAGTAAAGTACGTTAATATTAATTTACAGATCGTGTTCCATAGGAATTCTTAATTTTAAGAGTAGCAATAGTGTATTATAACGGCTAATGGCGATGACTTACATGTTTAAAAATTTTAGTACCCATCTAATGTTAACTTAATAATTTTTAGTTTATGCAGATGATGTGAAACATAAAGAAATAAAAAGAAAACATTCGTTTAAATAAAAAACCGGCAACGGACTGTATAATTTTCCCGGCTAGGGAAGTGGTATTAATTATTTAGAATTATTATTTAGAAGTGGTATTAGTGACTTTATTGTTTAACAAAACGTTTTGAGCCTTAAAAATATGAAATTGCGAAAACTTTTAATTTTTATTTTGGGGACTCCCATACTGAACGGGAAGCATTCAGATAAAATTAATTTTTAAGAAAATGATCCCGAAATTGTGAAAATAAATTTAAAAGGTCATTTACACGTCTGTCCAAAAAGGAGTGACATGTGTTTGGGGTGTACGTATGTATGTTTGTATGCTTGTTCTATCAGATCAGCTCAACGGCTCAACCGATTTAGATGTATGACACCGCATTGGAATCCCGGTAACATACGAATTCCAATGCAAGGCCATACATATAAATCGGTTCAGCTGTTGAGCTGATACTATGGAACAAGCATACAAACATACATCCTAAACACATTACACTCCTTTTGGACAGTCGTGTAAAAACGACTGTTTTTATATAAATACACACACACACACGCGCGCACACACACACACACACACACACACACACACACACACACACACACAAGATTATATATATTGATTTAAACGTCTAAATATATATATACACGTTTAAATCAATTTTAAAAAAATTATACTATATACAAAAATTGTCACCCCCCACGCTCTTTAATTATGCTATTATTATTATTATGCTTTTACGGCCAACATGGGACCACTTAAGTCAATTTTAGTTGGATCTTTTCTGAGAAAAGCGTGTTATTTTACTTTTTCGAGCTGCCCAGTATTTCTTCATCCGTTCAGATCTTGCTTTCTTTTCTTCATCCGTAAACACCCTCTTCGTTGTATTTTGTCGTTTGTCTGTCTTTTGTTTAAATCTAATGCTTTTATCTTTTAGCTTTGTAATTTTTCCAGTTTTATTCTGTAGGTCGGTCAGGGAAATTCCCAATTCTTTCATATCTTCTCTAATTTCTTTGATCCATCCTACTTCTAGCTTTTGGAACCAGAGCTTTTCAATGATATTTCTTGACAGTCTTGTTTGCGGTGTCCTTATGAGATGACCGAAGAAAGAGATTCTTTTTTTCCGCATAGTATCAGTAACAGGCTCTATTTCTCGATACACCACCTCATTTGGCACAATCCACCATTGGCCTTCTTTTTGGTGTTTTTTATTGATACACGTTCTGACAATTCTCCTCTCTATTTTCAGAATTTTTTCAATTCGGTTTTTCTGAGTGATTTTGAAAAGGGCCTCGCTTCCGTAGGTGACTTCTGGCTGTACTACAGTTTTATAATGTTTAAGTTTTGTTTTAGCAGAAAGGCATTTTTTGTTATATGTTGACCAAGTTAATTTTTGGGATTTAATCATTTTATTTGTCCTGTTTTGCCATGTCACTTTTTCATTTAAATTATAAGTTATTATTTAATAATAACTTATTTAATAAAAAAAAAAAAAAAAAAAAAATTATCCTATATTAAAGAACATTTTTTTTTTTTTTAAATAATTACACAGTTTTTCTAAGTCCTTAACTATATAGGTATAATTAAACTTTCTTTTTCCTGTTTAACCTCCGGCAATTACCGTTCAGGTATTACTTCAGAGGATGATATGTATGAATGTAACTGAAGTGTAGTCTTGTACGGTCTCAGGTCGACCATTCCTGAGATGTGTGATTAATTGAAACCCAACCACCAAAGAACACCCCTAAATCCATGTGATCTAATATTCAAATCCGTAAAGAAGTAACTGCCTTTACAAGGACTTGAACGCTGGAACTCCTTCCAAATCAGCTGATTTGGGAAGACGCGTTCACTACTAGACCAACCCGGTGGGTTAGGTTTAATTTAATTAATTTATAATTTTGTTACACGCAATGAAATTTTAAATTTTGGAAGATTGGAAGAGCCTTTATAACGTATTATTAATATTAATTTTTTGTATTACTTTTATTGTCTAATTCGGTAAGTACATTTGATTTTATTTTTCATCTTAGTATTTGAATTACACGTTTTAATTTTTTGAGATGTTGTGATGAATATAAAGGAATTTTATGAAAAGAATCAAAACATTCTAAAAGTTCTTTTTACATAACTGGTTAATATGATTTATATGCTTATGTTTGTTGTAAGTCATTGAAGAACATTTCATTTTTAATTTTATTTCCTCTTTACGTTATAAGGCCAGGTCATCCTAAAAACATTATAAATAAGTACAACAGTGCATTTTAAAAATTAATTTTCCATATTTTATGAATTGTATTTTTTTATTATTTTTTAAGGTTTTCGCCATATTTATATTTTATTTACATAAAATTCATAACTATGATTTCATAATAACAGTAACATTTCTATAAAGAAGGTTAAATAATCTCGTAATTACTGAAAAAAGTTCTCGCATTAAACTTGTCACTTTCAAATTAAAAAAGAAAAAATAATAGTAATATTTATAATTTTTGATCAAAGTGCAACATAGCAACGTAATAATTATGTTTATATAAAAATTAATTTACCATGAAAATATTTTTTTAACTTCCATACGACATAATTTTCATGGTAATTTCCTGTACAATGTCCATAATAAAAGCCGGAAATTTAAACTATCAATTTATTATTGTAATTTTTTTTTATGATATCGTCACATAAGCTTGAAGCTTGTGCGTGGGATATGGAAATGTAGCATATGAAAAATGCCGGGTCTGACCGGGATTCGAACCCAGGACCTCCGGATGAAAGGCCGAGACGCTACCACTCACGCCACGGAAGCCAGCAATATATTTATTTTAATATGTGTATGTGTTCTATAATCGGTAATTTAACTGATTTTGTTACTCTTCGTCACTTTCCAATTTTTTGCTATCTTCTATTACGTATTTAAGACCTACTGTAATTTTTGGGACCCAAATTAAGAAGTAAATTTGGTGGTTTCTGATGTAATTCGAGCTGGGAAATAAGATAAAATAAATCCGGGTTAAGAAAACAAAAACAAAATAGGGTTAAAAACACGCTATTTTATGTTTGGGGTAAATAACTTTGTTAAATGGATAATAATAATAATTTAAAAGTTTTGAATAAAACTTGTAGAGAATTTGGTTCTGAGTAAAACTGTATGAACAAAGTCCACAGGAATAAAATATACAAATCTTGTTTTTAAGAAACTTCAAACAATTTTGAAGTTTCTTAAAAACAAAATACATCAACATGGGACAGATTTTAACTAGGTATTAAACGAAACAAAACATTCAAATTACAAAACAGAGGGCGTTAATTATTTTAGATAAGTAACAAACACAAACAATAAAGCCAACTTACAAACGATTAAATAGACTGCTGAAAATCTCCGCTACAGTGGATTCAGTACTGTCCGATGAACAGTGTTTTTAGAGGCTATTTCAACAGGATTGTTTTGTACTAGTTGCACCGCACTGAGAATTCTACTAATTCTCTTGAATTACACTTTTGTTCGTAGGTCAAACCGCTCAGTTTGAGTCTCGCGTTTTTTACAGACTTTTTGAAGAAAAGTACGGTATTATTTTCGATTGCATGGTGGAAATGGTGAGTGAAAATAAATTTCCTTTACATTTTGAGGTATAAGAAGTACGAAAAAACCATTCATTTAAATTAGGGTTTAATATATGGTTATATATATATATATATATATATATATATATATATATATATATGAGACTATGTATAAATTTTTGTCGCTCGAAAATCTCCAAAACTACTAATTGAAATATAGATATCCTGTAGTAGTATACCTGAAGTTATACCAATGAAAATTTGATGAAGATTGACTGAGTTGTTTGGAGTTACGTTCAATTTACAGTCGAAAAAATTTGAGCGGGCCAAGTTAGAAGCGTGGTTCGTGATGATGCTGCAAGTTGGAACGTTGAAGTTTCTTTATTTGCGTTATCTATTGTTGAGTAAACATAACATATTTCTCCAATTACTGAAATTTTATTTTTTATTGTAGTGGGTTTTGACACGTAACTATTTTTCTTTATGGATCAAAGGTTTTGGTTTTTTAAAAATTTTAGATTAGAATGATTGATACTTTTTCAAAAGTAAACAAAATAAAATCACGAAAAGTCGATCTTTTTGCGTAGAACTGCGCAACATTCTTATTTAATAGATGTTTGTTTATTTTCAGGTTAATTCCTTAATTGTTTTATAATTATAATAGTGTTTTAAGTATAACAGTAGTGTTAGATAATATAAAAAATGGAATAAAAATATTCGATGTATAAAAAATATTGTCTTTTTATTTACATACACTTTTAATAAAAGAGTTCATTAAAACAATAGTAATTACAATAAAGTACTGGTAACCGCATACAGACAAAAATATGAAGATAACTTTAAAATATTTTGTCAAAAGTGAAATGATCTTAAGCGATTAACTGAAAATAATACTTTCTGCGAATATTTATTTTTCCTGTCCCACATCCTATCAGCGATTAAAAAATTACAGATTGTTATGAATTATGTTAAAAATGTCACGTACGTATAATATTAAACTTAAGTATTATATTACGAAACTAGATTATATTTTATCGATTGCGTCAGTCTGTCATTCATTACTTAGTCTGTTTTCCTGGAAGAAGATAACCGCAGACGTCTGTAAGTGTTATAGTGCAGTAAATCCGACATCTAACCGTGCATTTTGGGAAGGCAGTGATTTTTTTTCATCAAGTAAAAGGGTCAAACTTGAAATTAAATTTGAGTTTTCGAGGTGGGCGGTGGCCCTATCAGACTGCCATCTTGAAAAAAAGACTTTAACAGGTTTTTTCGTTTATCTTTCTTTTTCCTGTGTAGCCTCCAGTAATTACCGTTCAGATAATACTTCAGAGGGTGATAGTCTTGTACAGTCTCAGTTCGACCACTCCTGAGATGTGTGGTTAATTGAAACCCAACCCCCAAAGAACACAGGTATCCACAATCTAGTATTCAAATCCGTGTAATAATAGCTGACTTTATTCTAGGACTTGAATGCTTGCTGGAACTCTTGACTTCCAAATCAGCCGATTTGGGAAGACGCGTTCACCACTAGTCCAACCCGGTAGGCTTTTTCGTTTATCTAGAAAAACTCCCACAAAGCTTTTACAGAGATTTTTTTTGTAGATAATATTATCTAAAACTTTTACTACATAACTTTTGTTGTAAAATGTATAATAAAAAAAATTATAAAGAAAAATAAGTCTAAAATTAAGGGATGAATGCTTTTAAAGCGAAATACCCATTTTTTCGATATATCTTATGAAAAATTTACATCAGAGTTTAATTAAAGACCTTTTCTTAACGAATAATTCGTTAAGAAAAGCTTACGACCTTATGTTTAAATTTTTTTTAATTTTTTGAGGTGTTTTAGCACCTTAAACCGAAGCAAGTAAAGGGTCAATTAGGTACATAAGTGTACCAAGTTTTTATTTATATTTATTTTACATATTCTTTCATTTTATCTTATTTTTTCCTATATTTTAGGCTCTTATTTATTTAAATTATTTATTAATTTGATGAAAAAAAAACCTCTGCCTACCCAAAATACACGGTTGGCTTTTTTTTAACGCTGAATTTACTGTACTATTACGCCAATCGATTATTTGCTTCGGTAAAAAAATGATTAGATTATTTATGGTGTCTAGTAACACTTAAAACTATCGATATTTTCGATTCGAGATAAAAAATTGAATTCATGGAAATCATGTAAAATTATATTACAATTTTAGACAGATCCATATTTTGTGTTATCAGAACAAGTCAACATTATTATTATTAACTTTCTTGATAAAATATATCCATAGATATTCGATATTGAATGATGTAAAAATAAAACAAACGGATGTAATCAAATTAAAAAAAAAACCATACCAGCGAGATAATTCTGACACTCAGAAAAGGATAATGATAAGTATTATAAATACTGTTTTGACATATTTCTATCGTCATATTATTTATTACATCGCCAAATATCGTTGATCCTTCTTTGATATAAAGAACCGAATGCATGACTTTCTAAGATCAATTTTTTTTATTCATAAGTCATTATACTGGTTATGTTATATATTAGGTACAATAACGAAAAATATTGTAAACGATCTGAAATGAGATGTAACTCACACCTGAAACCGGTATCGCCATTCAAAACATAACAAGCATCCCATGCCAGGCTTACAAAATTTCGCAAGAAGTTTTTTCCTGGGCGTTATCAGCGCCCAGAAACAAAATCACTATAAATGATTATATAATACATATATGTGTATATATGTATGTGTATATATGTGTGTGTGTGTGTGTGTGTGTGTGTGTGTGTGTGTGTGTGTGTATCCATTTTCATTCTTATTTCAGTGTCTAACTATTAACCTTTTCCTTTTAATTCACCTTCCGAAACAATATTTTAACTTTATACTAATAAAATAGTTTTATTCAGAATTAGTTTCTGCTTATAGAAATTATTTACTGCTCTGGTTTTATTCTTTTGTATTACTTTGTAATTCTTACTGTTTTAAATATATTATTATAAAATTATGTTCTGATTATGTATATTATAAACTCTGAATTGTGTAAATACTAAATGGTTATTCTTTGTAATTGTAGTTATTATTACTGGATAATGTGATAGATATCAGTTATTGTTATTAAAATTGTTTTGGGCCATTTTATTAATATTATTTTATAATTATGCACAGACTCATAACTTGCATTTATCAACATACATACGTAAATTTGCTATTGCTTTATAAGATGGTAAAGGCGATGGTCTGATTTTCTTGCCGCAAGTTCGTTTCTTGAACGAAATCAATGTATTTTCTAAATTTTTGTAAATTGTGACAAATTTTAATTATTATTTCCATTGTTCTAAATTTATAATTTATTATCATTATTGTATTCCAATATTTATGTATTTAAATATTGTTTTTTCAATTTACATGTGAATTGTTACTTATAACTTTCTTAAAGATATTGTAACTATTGTATATATTTTTATGTAATACTGTGCAACATGAAGGCATTGTAAAGCTGTTCTGTTGCACAAAAACAAAATAAATAAATAAACTATTATTATTATTATTTCTTGCCGCAAGTTCGTCTCTTGAACGAAATTAATGTATTTTTGTAAACTTTTTGTAAATAATGACTTAAACATTAATTATTATTTCCATTGTTGTAAATTTATAATTTATTTTTATTATTGTATTCCTATATTTATGTATTTAAATATTGTATTTTCAACTTATATATGAATTGTTACTTATAACTGTTTATAGATATTGTAACTATTGTATATATTTTCATGTAATACTGTGCAACATATGAAGGCTTTGTAAAGCTGTTCTGTTGCACAAAAAACAAAATAAATAAATAATATATATTATATAGTATATAATCATAGCCTTTATATATACTCGCATCTAACGAGATAGGTTATAACAAGATTATAACTATGTAACATTAAATATGGATAAACCATTGCATTATGATTTTCAGATGTATTGCTAACCGTATAAATAGAAGTCTTATTAATGATAACGATAGTATTTCTTACCCGTAGTGCAAAATTTCTGGACGTATTGATCGATAACAAAATCTCGTTGGATGATTAAATTGATTTAATTTGTAAGCAAACTGTTCCGTACTGCTGTATTTTTAAGCACCTTTTAACATCAAAAAACGTGTCGCTAGATCATTGTTTGCCATCCATAAATATGATTCATATAGATTTAATATGTAGTAAATTAATTTTTTTAAACTTATCTACGTGCGTTACAAATATCATAATTAAAAAAAAAAAATACATATTCATAAAAATTAAAAATATCCACTTCCAAACTAGATAAACTAGAAGTGGTATTTTTAATAAGTTATAAGAATATTTAAAATAAAAAATGTTCCTATTAATTCGTTTAAAATAAAACTGAAAGATATTCTTTATACAGATTGTCCCAAGAAGAAACGGAGAAACGTTCAGGACATGTTCTACTGGTGAAAATAATGAATAAAGTTCATGTAAACGTAAGTTTGGAAACTCTTTGTTTTCTAGTTACGGTTAACAAAAGTTTAGCCCGGATTTCAACTCTTCTAATAAAAAAAAGCCCTACTGTAATTCTTGGGACCCAAATTAAGGAATAAAGTTGGTGGTTTCTTATGTAATTTTAGTCGGGAAATAAGATAAAACAGGTTCCAGAACTGTAACTCCAGCAGTTTTAAGGTACCCGACGTAAAACACAGAATTTGTTGTCAAAAAACAAGTTGTTTTTTACTAGGATATGATATCACTACACTTCCTTTATCTGTATGACTATTTATGAGGGCAGATTCAAAGTGCACAATTTTCAGTGTTGACCAGCATTTAGTATTGCCAACCTAAAAATAAGTTTTTTTCAATCTTTCTAAAGTAACATATATTTCAATTTAGTTTTTTAAGTAATTATTTCATTTTATGTGTAAATTATTCAATCTACACAGCTAAAATATTGTTTTGTAAATTTTGTATTTCTTTTAAAATTATTTCCAGTATTAGCGTTTTTGTTTTCAAAAAGAATTTTTATTAGGTACAGAAAGAATAATACAATTTTCTGTCTATTTTTCGTCTGTTTTGCTTCAATAAAAAAACTGATTTTTAAAAGTTTTTATTTGCTTTTCATTGGCTGCATTTACATTAATTTTGAAAGAATTAAATTATCTACGAGTTTTGTTACAAAATCATTCGCATTTATTACTCTTGTACTAATTAGTACTGTTGTACTATAAACCTAAAAAAAAAAAAACTTATTTTTCGACACCGAATTTTGTGTTTTACGTCAAATATCTTAAAACCTACTGGCGTTACAGATCTGGGACCTGTTTTATTCTGCTTCCCAGCTTAAATTATATAAGAAACCAACAACTTTACTCCTTTATTTGGGTCCAAAAATTACATCAGTCCGGGCGAAATCTTTCGCTATCCGTAACTATAAAACAAAGCGTTTCCAGACCTATGTTTATATGAACCTTTTTTTATTATTTTCATCTTTTTTTTTTTGTCTTCAGTCATTTGACTGGTTTGATGCAGCTCTCCAAGATTTCCTATCTAGTGCTAGTCGTCTCATTTCAGTATACCCTCTACATCCTACATCCCCAACAATTTGTTTTACATACTCCAAACGTGGCCTGCCTACACAATTTTTCCCTTCTACCTGTCCTTCCAATATTAAAGCGACTATTCCAGGATGCCTTAGTATGTGGCCTATAAGTCTGTCTCTTCTTTTAACTATATTTTTCCAAATGCTTCTTTCTTCATCTATTTGCCGCAATACCTCTTCATTTGTCACTTTATCCACCCGTCTGATTTTTAACATTCTCCTATAGCACCGCATTTCAAAAGCTTCTAATCTTTTCTTCTCAGATACTCCGATCGTCCAAGTTTCACTTCCATATAAAGCGACACTCCAAACATACACTTTCAAAAATCTTTTCCTGACATTTAAATTAATTTTTGATGTAAACAAATTATATTTCTTACTGAAGGCTCGTTTAGCTTGTGCTATTCGGCATTTTATATCGCTCCTGCTTCGTCCATCTTTAGTAATTTTACTTCCCAAATAACAAAATTCTTCTACCTCCATAATCTTTTCTCCTCCTATTTTCACATTCAGCGGTCCATCTTTGTTATTTCTACTACATTTCATTACTTTTGTTTTGTTCTTGTTTATTTTCATGCGATAGTTCTTGCGTAGGACTTCATCTATGCCGTTCATTGTTTCTTCTAAATCCTTTTTACTCTCGGCTAGAATTACTATATCATCAGCAAATCGTAGCATCTTTATCTTTTCACCTTGAACTGTTACTCCGAATCTAAATTGTTCTTTAACATCATTAACTGCTAGTTCCATGTAAAGATTAAAAAGTAACGGAGAGAGGGAACATCCTTGTCGGACTCCCTTTCTTATTAGGGCTTCTTTCTTATGTTCTTCAATTGTTATTGTTGCTGTTTGGTTCCTGTACATGTTAGCAATTGTTCTTCTATCTCTGTATTTGAACCCTAATTTTTTTTAAATGCTGAACATTTTATTCCAGTCTACGTTATCAAAAGCCTTTTCTAGGTCTATAAACGCCAAGTATGTTGGTTTGTTTTTCTTTAATCTTCCTTCTACTATTAATCTGAGGCCTAAAATTGCTTCCCTTGTCCCTATACTTTTCCTGAAACCAAATTGGTCTTCTCCTAACACTTCTTCCACTCTCCTCTCAATTCTTCTGTATAAAATTCTAGTTAAGATTTTTGATGCATGACTAGTTAAACTAATTGTTCTGTATTCTTCACATTTATCTGCCCCTGCTTTCTTTGGTATCATAACTATAACACTTTTTTTGAAGTCTGATGGAAATTCCCCATTTTCATAAATATTACACACCAGTTTGTATAATCTATCAATCGCTTCCTCACCTGCACTGCGCAGTAATTCTACAGGTATTCCGTCTATTCCAGGAGCCTTTCTGCCATTTAAATCTTTTAATGCTCTCTTAAATTCAGATCTCAGTATTGTTTCTCCCATTTCATCCTCTTCAACTTCCTCTTCTTCCTCTATAACACCATTTCTAATTCATTTCCTCCGTATAACTCTTCAATATATTCCACCCATCTATCGACTTTACCTTTCGTATTATATATCGGTGTACCATCTTTGTTTAACACATTATTAGATTTTAATTTATGTACCCCAAAATTTTCCTTAACTTTCCTGTATGCTCCATCTATTTTACCAATGTTCATTTCTCTTTCCACTTCTGAACACTTTTCTTTAATCCACTCTTCTTTCGCCAGTTTGCACTTCCTGTTTATAGCATTTCTTAATTGCCGATAGTTCCTTTTACTTTCTTCATTACTAGCATTCTTATATTTTCTACGTTCATCCATCAGCTGCAATATATCGTCTGAAACCCAAGGTTTTCTACCTGTTCTCTTTATTCCGCCTAAGTTTGCTTCTGCTGATTTAAGAATTTCCTTTTTAACATTCTCCTATTCTTCTTCTACATTTTCTACCTTATCTTTTTTACTCAGACCTCTTGCGATGTCCTCCTCAAAAATCTTATTTACCTCCTCTTTCTCAAGCTTCTCTAAATTCCATTATTTTCATCAGTAGAACAAATCCTGAAATTTTCTCCGTTTATTCGTGGGACATTCTGTATAAAAAATATTACTGTCGATAATTCTTTAAGTAATATTAACCCTTTACCCTTCCCCTGCAATTATGAAATCAAGTACTGCCATTGCGTCTCCCTTTTTTGATCACTTAGTTCAGCTACTAATTAGATGTATGGTTGATTACCGTATGTAAACGATAGAATTACTTATATAAAAAAATTACAATTTTTACAAATATCTCATTTAATAAAGAAAATAGGCCTTACATGTCAATTACGAAAATTGCCATTTTTCCTAAGGATATTTTTTGTTAGTTTTACAAGTAGAATCCAAAAAAGTATACCCGACCCACCATTTTAGAAACACTTTGTATATTTTTTAAACTAATTATTGTTTTGTGACTGCTTTGACTGAGGTCGACTAGAGTTTCCTTACTCCTTTTTTACTACAGTATAAGCAAACCTACACATTCCTGATGTAATCTATATAATGTATTATTAAATAATTCTCGGAATCAAATTTTATTTAAACATCGCTTCTTTTATTAAGGGAATTTATTTTAATCAAGAGAAAAAAAGGTACAGTTTACAATTTTTAATCGACAAATCAGTTTTACTTCCTATGAGAATGGACATCTTATCTTCCAAAGGATTAAATTCACTTTCACGGTAGAGAATAAAAATCTGGGTTTCATAGGGTCGTGTTATATCTGTAAATTTTTTTAATACTCAAAGACGGCTTTACGTCTAACTATTCTATTAATTGTACATTGTTTGGGTACCTATGCCGATAAGGTCTCCGTACTAATAATAAAAATATACTCTCGCGTTAGCGAATGAATTATTTCAAACGAGTTTGTATTGTTGTTCATGTAATGGGTTCTTTTTATATATTTTGCGGGTTTTCAATATTATACAAATAGGCCTAAGTTAGGTAGTAGACGCTAACATTCGCAACCTAGTTAATATAGATATAGGAAATGCGATAAAATTTCTCAGTATTATGTTGACGGTTTCCTATCGTGACGTGTCATGAAAAGGATTTCTATTTAATAAATATTTGCGTCACTGAGTTTCTGTTGACTGTTTTTTCGTGCTGTTTTGAAGTCTCTTGAGATATGCCGTAACGATATGCAATTTTAGTAACCAGATTAACAGAATGTTTATCTCTCAAAAAATATTAAAATAAAATGTAGCTATAAAATCTGCAAATCCTCTATATTTAAATCTTAGGGTTCACCTTATAATATTAATAATAATGCATTTAAATTATACGGTTGAATTACGCCGATATCTTTCTTGAAAGTTTAGTAAATATAGTGAGCGATAAAAGTTTCATTTAGATAGGTCGGCGGATCTGTATTTTAAGCAAACAGTATAGCAATTACCACGAATAATTTGATCTATACAAAACCAGTAAAATGTTTTCAAAACAGTTAATAATTCAATTTCAATCCATTTAAAAAAATAATTTTAACTAAATATGTCGTGAAGCTTTACTCATATTCATCTATGTTTTAATAAACTTCCATACAAAATTATTGCTCCTCGTAAAATAAACATGTTAAAAAGATAAGAATTTTCAGATACATAGCAAATCTGTGTAGTATATACTCATACAGATGAATACCGTATAACGACGACAGATAATAAATTTCATCCCGTTAATTTTAGTTACCCAAAATTTTTATTAACTTTCTGCCGGAACATGATAGCAAATATCAAAATAAAAACTATCTGATTAGAATTTAGAAATTACATGGTGAGTAGAACATTTCATTAAATGAGATTTGTAATATTTGGTAGTATTTGAAAATTTCGCTCAGGAATGGCGTTTTTCATACGCTACAATATTCTATTTCCAACTACAAGCTTCAAAAACTTCTGTAGTAAATTAATTAATTAATTCATATTAAAAAAAAAAAAAAACAAATAAATAAAAAATAATTACTTTTATAAATTACGTAAAACAGCTGGCATCTTTATTTTAACAAAATCCAATAATAAATTGTAGAAATTGAAAGTAATCATTATTACCTTTGGATTAGACTAGTTGAGTGTTTTTGAAAAACCGGTTTATATTATGGCTCACGGTTTATTTTATTAAAATATAAACATTATAACACATAAAAGATCATTTACACGATGTATTTTGCATTTTATAAACCGATTAAAATTCTCCCGCCAAAACGTTCCGACCTGTCATGGCCTTTCATATGACGTCACGCCTTACAAAACAATCAGATGTTTATAGTGGAGCGCTTCAGGTGTTTAGAAAATTACTAAGTCTAAAATGAATTCCAAGTTTTACAAGTACTGCGTAGTCCTCAGTATGAAAGTACTACCATTAAAACTCCAAACAAATTGTTTATTTAACTGTATACGTGTTTGTTTAACGAACTTTATGTTCCGGGCATATTTTTCATTTGACTGTATATATTTTGCCATCACGCTTTAGCCGGACGTAGCTTGATGATCTTGAGGACCTAAAATCAAATTTAGCCATTATTATAACTATTTAATTATGAGATACGTTTTTCTTCTGACAACTTATCTCAAAAACAATACGGCCAAAATCCGTAATATGCCCACTTAATAGCCGTCCGCTTAATTGTCCGTCGACCAATAACTAGTTAGTTCTTAGATAGCGCCACTGAAACGCTATATTGAAATAAACAAATAAATAAATAAAATTATAAATATAATCAAACCAAACTTAACCTATGCTAGCCAACCTTCGTTCGCTATTCAAGGTTAGCGAGCGAAGCGAGAGTAGGTTAAGTTTGATTAGATAATATTTATAATTTTATGTATTTATTTTCTTCTTTCAATATAGCGTTTCAGTGGCGCTATCTAAGAACCAACTACATGGTCGTTGGGCTATTAAGCGTTGTGGGCATATAACGCATTTTGACCGGCAATACTTATACAGCAGACAGTAATATGAGGTAATAATTACTTATATTACGAAAAACTAATATATACGGCAACGTTTATAGTTGTGTATTTACGTAGAAGTTTTGATATTTCGGAATTCCGCCGAGCAGAAATCACTATTTGATGCGAAAAACATTTCCAGCATAACCACATAAATTTTGAGCAAGTACTACTGTTGACTTCAATGAACCCTGCTTCCATCGCAAAGGCTTGTTGTAGTCGTACTATTTCAGAAAATCGTATAACACGCGAAAAAAGTATTTTAGAGCGCAAAATCAACAAACCACATAGACCGCTGTAAACAAAAATCTGACATTTTGCAAGACATTACGTCACGCGCTCTGATTGGTGTTTTACATCGCGTGACCAACCGGCTTTATTTTTTCTTATTTATTTCTTGCAAATATTAAATAATCTAAAATAAATTAACAAATTTGGATAATTTTCAATAAATTTGATTAAGACCGATTGTAGAAAACAAAATTCTATCGGATTTTTCCTTACTGTCATCTAACCTAACAAGTTGTACTTTTAATAAACAAATCCTTTCAAAATACTGCTGCTACATTAACTACTACGGAGAGGAATTATCCAGATTATTACTCGGCTCTAATTGTAGACTCCAGCTCGTAACCGATGGGACGGTTAATCATTTTTTTTTCTTTTTTTAAAAGTATAATTCGGCCGTACTAACATGAAATATTTTATCACATTACAATACAATTACGTAGAATAATTACCGCATATAAATTAACTTCTTCACAAAATTAGATGCAACCTGGAATAAGTTGGAGTAGATTTCTGCAACTTATTATTACAATAATTATTATTACATTAGCAATCTATAAAATTTAGACTCATTGGGCTGCAATTTGAAATACTTATAAGAAAGAATTAATTTTTAAATTACATTTTACGTAAAAGTAATTTTAAAACCTTTTTCTTTTCTAAATATTAATAATATCAGGGCACCTAGTTTAACATTCGCGGGTAACTTATTAGTTTTTTCTGTACCGGTACATATTACGAAGCGGAGGAGAAAAGATTCCTTAAGTTGGTAAGCACGGAAATCTAAATCTGAATATAAATTGAGGGAACCGTAACAAATAAATCTTTGTAAAGAGATTATTTCGTTGCAGTTCAAATATTATCCGCAAAATAAATTAGAATTTACCTTGCTTTTTATAGTAAAAGTAGCAATATGATAGGCGAGTGTTTAAAAAATGATAATAATTCCAAATTCTAGTAACAAATGTTCAGCCTAATCTATTCACTGAATTGTAGAATATTTTTCCTTATCTTTTTTGCGTTATTGTCATATATTAGTTCAAAAATGTGATAAACTATTAACCTCCTCTCTATTTATACTATACGTTTTGTAAAAATAACAAGCATTTAACAACTTCTTAAGAAATTACAAGATTTTTCATCGTCATTAATTTGAGTTTTCAAATTCAAATAAATCCACCAGGCGCTAGTTTATCTCGTAAATTGTCTTGCAACAACCATTCAAACACAAGAGATAATATTAAAAATTAAAAAAAAAACGACTGCCAAACAAAAATTGCTCTTTAATATAGAATAATTAGTAATAAAATTAAAGAGCGTGCGGGTGACTATAGCTGCCATAGCGGATGGCGTCTCGGAATGGATTATTAAATTTCTAAAATTAATTACCTTATGTGAAAATTTAACTCTAGAAAATGATACTAACGAATCGGGATTTTCCGCTAGCGATCGGTACATTCCGGTACCTACTTTTTGGTTATAATTCATTATTTTTTGAAGAAAAACATTCACATAAATAAAAAAAAACATATTATTAATACATATTTTGCATGTATATCGATGTATAATAATATAACAAGTATACACCTGTCCACCATGGGACATGTACTAACGAATCGGGATTTTCCGCTAGTGATCGGTTCACTCCGGTGCTAAGCTAAGGGGGACGGACACACACAGACAGACACACATACAAATGCCCTTTAGTAGGAATTTGTATGTAGGATTTGTATAATTTTGTTGTCAAATTTTTATATATATATAATTTATTATATATTTATTATATATATATATATATATATATATATATATATATATATATATATATATATGTATGTATAAAACCCGGTGGTTCCCAAACTTTTCAAAGTCGCTGCGCCCTTTCTCAATTAACATTTTTCCATGGCTTCCTAATCTAAGTAAGAGTATCACTACTCGTGAGTAAGCGATAAAAATAAGTAAACTTCGTGTATGTTCATTTTTTTATACTTTATTAACATTAAATTAATAATTATAAATGTTTTGGTTCAATTAATTATGAAGCTTTTACAATATTTCGCGGCGCCCCTGTGAAGAGGCAGCGGCTCCTCGAAGCGCCGCGACGAACAGTTTGGGAATCGCTGATATAAGCTATGACACTCCTGGTAATGTAAGGATTCCAACGCGGGATCGTACATCTAAATCGGTTCGGCCGTTGAGCTGCTGCGATGGAACAAACATACATACATCCTAAATATAACATTTCTTCTTGGGCAGCCGTGTAAATGTAAAAAATATAAAACTATTGTCAAATTAGGCAAGATTTAAAAAAAAAGTAATTAAAAAACACTAAAATGATTGTTTTTCAATTTTTAGTAAGGTAAAATTTTTAAATCGAATAAATTAACGGTTGTTACCCAAAAATTTGATGGAATATGTATCATGGTGATCATCTCAAATCTTTTTTTAATTTTGGAGATTACGATCACTTGAGAAAAATTCATACGCTCAATTACGATTAAACAATAAATTTTTAAGTAATTTATTTAAATATTTAAGTAATATGGTTTATTTTTTTTGTTTAGAGAAATTATTTCCTTCCCACTAATTATATTCAAATAATTTCTTCTTTCCTCCAAGAATAGTACTTCATTTTACGCTAAAGTTAAAAAAAAATTAACTTTAAAATTTTTTTAGATGACGATTTATAAGAGAAGGTCATCTCAAAAAATCAAGCGCTTTATATCTTTTTTTTTCAAATTCTTATATTAATTATATTTAAAAGACAAAATTAAAAAAGACACTAATTCGCAAGATAACGGTAAATACGATAGCTATTTCATTTATTTTTATGTATTACTAATTATTAAAAATACTCATTTATATTTACAAATCACTTATATTCACAAATCTAAATTAAAATGAATGTTGATTTGTAGACCTAATATTAAACTTTGTCCAATGATTAATACATTTACATCCTACAGATTAAAAAAATAAATAAAAATATCGTTCCTAGTCCAATAATTAACTTATTCATGTGTTGTTTTTTTCTAAATTTGCGCCAGTAAGTGAAATTTTACGTTTTTCCTCAGGAAACTGTAATAAAAATAAACTAAATTAACAAAAACAAAATTTTATAAACCCACTGGGTTGTGTAGTGGTGAAGTCGTCATAAATCAGCTGATTTTGAAGTCGAAGTTCTCAGGTTCTACGTTTTTGTATTGTATTATTTTTCTACGTAATTGTATTGTTATGTGATAAAATATTTCATGGTATTACGGCCGAATTATATATTTAAAAAAAAAAAAATGATTTACTGTCCCATCGGTTACGAGCAGCAGTCTACAATTAGAGCCGAGTAATAATCTGGATAATTCCTCTCCGTAGTAGTTACTGTAGCAGCAGTATTTTGAAAGGATTTATTAAAAGTACAACTTTATAGGTTAGATGACAGTAAGGAAAAATCCGATAGAATTTTGTTTTCTACAATCGGTCTTAATCTAATATATTGAAAATTATCCAAATTTGTTAATTATTTTAGATTATTTAATATTTGCAAGAAATAAATAAGAAAAAATAAAGCCGGTTGGTCACGCGACGTAAAACACCAATCAGAGCGCGTGACGTCATGTCTTGCAAAATGACAGATTTTTGTTTACAGCTGTCTATATGGTTCGTTGATTTTGCGCTCTAAAATACATTTTTCGCGTGTTATACGATTTTATGTAATAGTACGACTACAACAAGTCTTTGCGATGGAAGCAGGATTCGCTGAAGTCAACAGCAGTACTTGCTCAAAATTTATGTGGTTATGCTGGAAAGTTTTTCGCATCAAATAGTGATTTCTGCTCGGCGGAATTCCGAAATATCAAAACTTCTACGTAAATACAGAACTATAGACGTTGCCGTATATATTAATTTTTCGTAATATAAGTAATTATTACCTCATATTACTGTCTGCTGTATAAGTATTGCCGGTCAAAATTAAAGTGATACTCGTTTTTAAGTCCTTTGACAAAATTGAATGAAAGAATGAATATTTTAATTCTTTCGTGACATGAAGAGCTTCTAATAACTTTGATTGAAGTAGTCTTCGTATTGTTAAGTGGCAAGAGCCCTTTACACTGTTGTATTTATATAAATTATATATATATTTTATATAAATTAATATTTTATAATATTATTTTTGATAGTGCTTATTTGAAGTGAATTTGAATGTTTGACGTTTCGTTAGAAACGGTTTATGTTTTTAAGTGGCAAGGACCGTTTACACCCTTGTCATATGTGTTTCTTTTGGGCTTTAATCTCATGACATGTCTGTTTATTAGATCTGTATTGCCAAGACTAGTCTACTGACTACGTCGCTAGTGTTTTGTCAGGGGGAGAGTAATATTCTTTATATTTTTCTTTTTTTAAAGTATTTGTTTTTAGTTTTTTAAGGGATTAATAGCATTCGATTTCCTTAAAACCAAAGAAAACCCCCCCCCCCCAAAAAAAAAAAACAAATATACCATGTCAGGTTATTAGGAGAAATGAAAATTTAAGTGGTTTCCATGCTACATTCTTCATTGAGCTAATATACCGTTGTGAAAAAAAATATGCCAGTTCAGCCTATAAATGATAGCTTCAATCTTTTCTTTAAATTAACTAGCTGTACAAAGAACATCACTACTATTAGCGTAGAAAAACCAACTCTACTTGTATTTTTTACATATCAGATAATAATTTACATACATCTCAATCATGACTGGAAACGAACCGTTAAATAACAAATTAATGTACCCCTTTCTGTTGTCAAACAATATGTTACACACATTGCTTAATCTCATAAAGGAAATATTATCTTAATTATATTATATCTGTAATATAATTTTATATTTGAAAGTACTTAAATAAAGCGACGGGAAAAAACACAGAAATTGATAATTAATAAAATGTAAATTTTTTTAATATGTTTTCAATGAACACCATCATCATTATCAGAGAATACAGTTTCCACGATAATGCAATTGGCGTCATGAATATTGGTGATAAGTCAGCTTCATATTTCATGGCCATCATTTGTTTTTTTTATTTTTAAATGTAAACCTTAAAAATATCCAAGAATAATAAGCAATTAAAATATATAAATTATTACATGACTGCCCAAAAAGGAATGTAATTTATTTAGGGTGTGTGTATGTATCCGTAGCCGCTCAACGGATGAACCGATTTTGATTTATTACCACGCGTTGGAATCCTTAAGTTACCGGGAATGTCATAGGCTATATATATATATATATATATATGTTTAAATAAATTAAAAAATTTGAAAACAAAATTATACTACGAGTATATACGAAATTGTTAGCCGCACGCTCTTTAATTATTCTATATTAAAAGAACAATGTTTTTTTTGCAGTCGTGTTTTTTAATTTTTAATATTTATCTCTTTTTAGTTTTTTTTTTTTTTTTGTAGGAAAGAATAAAATATTAAGAATATATAAAAAAAAAAAAAATACAATGAAATTGAAAAGCGTACGGTAAGAGTCTCGCAGATATCATTTCTTCCGCTCAAAAAACAAAACTTTCTGTAATATAAATAAAACTATTCTTAACAAAACGATACTAATATGAAAAAAAGGTAAGACATTATCAAAATATATTATTAGTTTAGAATTTCCTTTAAAAAAAAATACATTTTAAATATATTAACAGACAATAGATATATAATAATAGATAATAAACAGTGTTTAACCGTCCCATATAATAATAAAAAAAATAAAAATTTGTTACAAAACTCTTACCGGCCCGACTTCATTTATTAAACAACGAATAATCATAAGAATTGTATTATTTCTGTAAATGTGATGTGTGTTACATATAAATGAAATCGGGGCGCTAAGAGTTTTGTAACAAATTTTTCTATTTTTGCTTATTATATGGAACGCTAAAACATTGTTTATTATCTATTATTGTCTATTACATATATTTAACATGTATTTTATTAAAGAAAATTCTAAATAACATATTTTGGTAATATAAATGTGTAGTGTCTTACCTTTTTTGATATCAGTATCGTTTTGTTGAAAACAGTTCTATTTATATTACAGAAATTTTGGTTTTTTGAGCGGAAGAAATGATATCTGCGAGACTCTTACCGTACGCTTTTCAATTTCATTGTAATTTTTTTTGTATATCATGGTTTTGTTAGATTATTATTTTTTTTTTTTTTAAGAATTGCTGATTGTTATCTTATGGATTTATTATTAAAATTTATTGCCTTTCTAGAACAAACAAATTGAATTTCACGGTCAATTGTTTTTTGTTGATAATCATATCATTCACTTCATACCATATTTTTCCTTTCTTAATAAAACTAGTATATTCTCTTGTAAACTAATACTTTTATTTATTATTACTTTTTTTTAAAGTGATGGGAATTAAAAAAATTGTTTCATCTTCAGTACTTTCATTTACATAAGAGCATTAGAAAATACTCTTAAAATACTATTAAAACAAGTTGTAGTATATTTTCTTTTAGATTTTATTATTTCAAGTACATTATCAAGTTTTTGTACGCTACCTAGCACTATCAAGCGTACTGCTATCTAGCGGTGCGATTGGTAAAGGTACATTAAAAAAATGAAAAATGAAATGAATAAAATGACATATTCGTGTCCCGTGGTTCATCAAATGGAAAAAAAGTTGTCTATCAAAATTCGAGGTATTTTTTGAAAGTATTCTTTATTACTAATCTAATTTAACTGAAATATAACGTTTTCACGCTTAATTATTTTTCCCCATTTTCATTTCACTGTTAGGTTAAGGTCAAGTTTAGAACTGTAAACGTAGTTCGTTGACTTCGTCGCCTCTTACCGACGAAGTTCTAACGAACTCCGTGACATAAGGAGGTTTTCAAATCGAGTGAAAAAAATTGACAGTGGGGGTGATGTTGATTTATTTTTTTATTTTTCAAGTCATTTGTTTTCAGAAGTTTATAACAAATAATCATTGAACGCTACACGCCTCAATAAGTTTACAAATCGTAAAAATTTCTTATGGAATTGGTTACAGTTACGTATCGTGCGCTTCGCGATATTTATGTTGCGCATAATAGGCCAGACAAGAGTACAATTCATCGTTCGGTTACAAAAAATTCTAAGAGAATCTTTCTCTACTTGATGTTGAACCTCCAATTCACAAAATAATGTGCAAAGAGTCAAGACAATATTGCTGCTGTAAATCTAAGTGTTTGTGAAAATCGAAATCTATCGATTTCTTATCGTTCATAAGAATTGGATCTTTCTTCAACAACATGGCGAAATTTGCGTAAAAATCTTGGTCTTTACCCATATATTATTAAACTGCCTCAAAGATTAAACCCATGGGACCATTTTTTGAGTGAATGGTTTGGCGACTTGGCTCTAGAACAGCTCAAAATGCATCCAAATTTTCATGAAAATTCATCTTTTCATATGAGGCTCATTTTTGGTGCATGTTGGTGATGGTTTTGTAAGCGAACAAAATTGCCGTATTTGGGATAATTCACAGATAATTTTAACAGCAACCATTCCGAAAAAAAATCACTGATTGTTTTGGGTTATGGGCTGATGGCATCATTGCGACATCTCTTTTTTTTGGAAAATGAGCAATGAGATGTACAGTAAATGGTGAACACTGTTGAGCTATGATTCGTGATTTACTGTTGGCACATTTCGAAAATTTCTATTTGAATGGTGCCACTTGCCTTACAACTATTAAAGCAATTCAATTAATACACGTCAAAAGTTTGGTGATTCGATAATTTCATTTCTAATATCTATTTTTCGTATTTTTATTTTACGTTTTGTATTTACATTAATTTTCCCAGAATTAAATTCTCTACAAGTTTTTGTTACTAAATTTTCCGCATTTATTAGTCATTTAACAAAACTATTGTACTGCAAACCTAAAAAAAACTTGTTTTTCGACACCGAACTTTGTATTTTATGTTCGAATCTTAAAAACTACTGGAGTTACAGTTCTGGGACCTATTTTATCCTATTTCCCACTTCAAATTGAATAAGAAACCACTAACTTTACTCCTTAGTTTGGTTCAAAATTACTATTGGGCTTCTTTTTATTAGAAGAGCTGAAATCTGGGCGAAATATTTCGCCAGCCGTAATTCGAAAACAAAGCGTTTCCAAATCTATGTTTTTCATTATTTTCGCCAGTAAAACATGTCCTGAAAGTTTCTCAGTTTCTTCGTGGGATACTCTGTGTGTGTGTGTGTGTGTGTGTATATATATATTTTTTATGTATAAACATTATCAGAAATGATGTTGACGAACTCAACATCAAAAACTAGCATTTAATGGTTTATATTCAATTTATAAAAAACAAAAGATATCCCAACCTGTCATCCAACACCTTTAATACAGTTTTTTTTGTTTTTCGTATTTGATTCGTATTTTTTCAAATACGGACTTAGTTGTTTTTGTTTGTTTTAATTTTTTCTTTATTTTTTATCTAATTTTTCATTTTTTGTTGTTTTTTAACTTTAGATTTTGTTACTGATTTGTTTTTTTTTTTTTAGTGTAGATTGGTTTTTAAGAATGGTCTTTTTTATTTCAATACCTAATTTGAAAATTTTCTTTTCTTCTCCTTTTTTTTAGATTTATGTTAGGCCAAGATGCAGTTATTTAAATGTTATTATGGGTTACATTAATTACTGTTTTTGGATTTTTTATTTTGATTAATAGTTTGAATTTGGAGTTAATAGTATTTTTTTTTTAATTAATTTTTTGGATTTAGTTTTTAATTATATCGCCCGTCACTCTCATAAAGTTTTCTATTTTTTTATTCATTATCTTAAATGATATTGATTTACATGATTTTAAGTGTTTTATCGGGGCTCGCGCCGTGCTTTTTTATTTTAAAGAAAGAAAAAATCGGAATTATTATAATTTTATATTTTACAAAGTATTTCTATGGAAATGATATTAATTTTAAAAATAATTATTGAAATGAATAACGGTATGATATTTTATCTAAATATCTTAGATTATACAAACGAAAGTTCAGTTTCTTTTAAAGTCTCATTAGAGATTGATACACTATAAGACTAAATGACTCTTAATGATCAAATTACTCCACGGTAATAAAGGAATATAGGGTTCGTTTGGCAAAAAATGTTAATTACTTGCCAGTATTTCTATCACGTTAACTACACCAAAGTATTTTAAAGTATTCAACAGTAATACAGCTGAAATAAAATCCAACACCGACAAAATCTATACAATATTACTCTTTTCTAAAATTTTCTATACTTATTTTAATTTCCGTTGTAATTCGAATTAATTTAATTAGTAAAGTGCAATTCTTCTACTGTAATACTAATTGTTTTTTATGGTGGAGAGATTTCGAATTAAATAATCAAATTGTTTGTTACACGCGATAGCTGAAATGAATAAGAAAATAATAGTAATAATAAAATCAAACTTGATCAGCTTGTTTGTATTTTATTATTATTATTATTTGCTATAAATCTTTACACTCGATTAAAAGAAAGGAAAGTGTATCATTTGTCCTATCTTTTACACTTGTAGCGTTAAAAAAATATCAAGAAAAACAGTCCTTTTCAAGCATTTTATAAATAACTCAGAGCAGCCCAGGCAAATCCCGCAGCCAACTTAGGTGCTCCTCGAGGTCTTCCGGGACCAAGAGGCCTACCCCGTGGCCGCAGAGCCCGATTCGCTCGCCATTCCCAATTTTCCAGAGGGACCCGCGCCTCGGATACCCCGCAGAGTTTGCTTCCGTCGCCGTTGCCAACTACCCAGAGGGCTCCACCCTCTGGACCCCCATAGGTTATCCTCATGGTTATGAGAATAATACTGATAAATAATAATTAATAATGAAAAAAAATTAAATAACAAAAGTTAGAATAATAGTAATTATGGTAAAAGTACACACACCTTTGACGACGAAAAATTCATAACTTATTTCTTCGCCGTGGTGGTAGAAATGATTAATCTATTTTTTCCCTAATATCTTTAATTCACAAATTCACCATCCTTGGGGGCGAAGAAATAATGAATAGTTTTAATAAACTTAACCTTCAAGGGAGCTAGGGCCTTGGTCGATGGCTAAAAACGTTCCCTGGGATAACACGAATGTATCCTGAAAATTTGAAAGTAATCGGTAGATCGGTTCTCGCGTGATTCGATAACAAACAAACACACAAACTTTATACACGAATACACGTAAATACTACTGAAATACATTTCAGAATAACTATGATCTGTTAGATCAAGTTTGTACCTGATGTTTGCAAAAAAACACAATCAAATGTCTATTGATGAAAAATATTAGCTATGAGATAATAGATAAAATAGATAAATAGAATATTCAAATAATTGTTTAATCTCTCTGATCAATGTTTCTGTCAATCAGTTTATAAGTATACTACTCGCTTCAAAGTGAACATGTATTCATAAAGAGCCTTTGTTTAAATTTTGGCAAAATTTTATCGCGAAGAAACATGTTGGTTTGCAGAGATAAGGGATTACTTGGACGAGTCCAGCTTATAACTAGTCATGATTAAATAAATGTTAAATGAAAAACAAGTTTGTTTAATTTATAATCAATTTAAATAAAATTTGTTGCCGATATTTTGCAAAGTAAATTATCAGTTTAATTATGCTTACGTTAATAAGATATCAAACGAAGAATAGTTTAATCCTTATAAATGGTTAATATAACCGGAATAAACAAATCTAGAAAAAATTGATAAAGCACAAAGCAGAAAATTATTATGAGCCCTAACTCAAATAAGTACTGAGTAAGTAGCATTGTCAACATGTTCATTTTTTTCCTTTTGTCAACATCTTTCTTGCTGCCTAGTTATTGGTTTCTTTTTAATTTATCACAAATGATGGAACTGGGAAAACCGATTTAATAACGGTTAATGTTCTGTTACAAATCTATAAAGAATAAATAACTTTTCTAAAGTTGATGTAATTAATATTCAATATACAATTAATACAAGGAACATTTTTTTTTTCACAAGGAAAACAAAATTTGTAAATTACTTTTGATCATTTATAAGAAATTTAAGGAACTGTTTAAAATTCTATTATTGAAAAAGGTTATGTGAATGTGATGGGATCTCTTTCAACAAAGAAAACATTAGCATTTTATTTAAGATAAATTAATGAAAAGATTTTTTTTTAAATTAGTTACAAATCGGTTACAAATTATGTAGCAAAGATTATTTTCGGTTGATAAAAAAAAAAATTGTATTAAAAAATTCTGAAATTCTTACTTATCTGGAATAAATTAAACATTTACATGTTTTTACTTTAATTTTAATCGAATAAAAATGAGATAGACGTTATTATTACTCTGTAAGATTCCTAAATTTCAGTTTTATTTTTATATTATTACTCTTAATTATAATTTTATATTTTTACGGAGGTAATCTATTTTATAATAATCAATAGCGTATTGTGTCAAAAAATTCTCCCAGAACTTTCACGACCTATTCTACTTGTGAAAATAATGGAAAAATTTCATATAAACAAAAGTGCTAAACTGCTTCGTTTGCGAGTTACGGCTAGTAAAACATTTTGTTCGGATTTCACCTACCTCAGTGAAATGAGGTCGTACTAGAATATTTAGGACGTTAATTGCAGAATTAGTGATTTCTTATGGTTTATGACCTGAAAAATCGAATAAAATAAGTCCCATGCAGCAATTTTTGAGAAATATGTGGTAAATTCCCACATTAATAAATTGTGGTAAAAACCCTGTTTTTATGTTTAATCTACAATAACTTTGTTAAGTGGGTAAGAAACCTTTAAAACAGTACTTGAAGAGAGTTTATTTTTGAACGAAATGGTTAAGATAAGTTTACCAAAACGAAGAAAAGTTAGAAAAATTCATTTTTTATTTAGACACAGTACATATTACATTTGTCAGAAAAGTACTCATTTAATGTAAAAAAAATCGAAACCCTTTTTTGGTGACGTGAAAAATTTGTAAAAACAGAATTTACTGTTAAAAACTGCCGTTAAGAAATTTGTTTAAAAACTGGAAATTACATTGTAATTTAAAAATTAATAAATAAAAATTACCTACATAATAATTTTGTTATTAATGACAGAAATACAATACATTTTTTGAGAAATTGTTATTTCAAAGTCGGTAATAAAATAAAAACAGCTGATCAACAATACGCAAAGAACTGAACGTTATCAAAAGAATATAATTTATATGTACAAAGTTCATAAGTTTTTATTCGAAAAAATAATAATATAAATTTTATTTCAATTCTTTTGAATTTCAATCATTTTTAATTCGATTTCAAATTAAAAATAACCGACTTTTAAAAATTTTAAAACTTACTGAATTTTGTATCGAACTCAGAATATAAAATTTTAAAGAAGAATTGAAAATATATAATTTTTTTCTTTTGTATTTTAAAAGTGTTTTTGATGTAGCTTTTATTTTCTTAAAAAATGCTTATTTTTGTGTAAATATTTTTAGTTTTCTTTAATCATAAAATATCGCTGATCATATGGAAAAAAGAAAAGGATAGAAACTTGCGTATACTGTATTGATAAAAAAATAGTATAAAGAATGATGAAAAACGACTTATCTTAGCAGTAGAGTCTACTACCAAACGTGAGATATGTCTCCCTAGAATATACGAATACATAGTCTAACTATTATATTTTACCTTAAATTTGTACGCTTACATTTATATAAAACGACCTCGTTGGCGGAGGGATAGCTTCTCGGCCTTTCATCCACGGGGTCCTGGGTTCGAATTCTGGTCAAATGTAGCATTTTTTTACACGCGTCAAAATCTCACTTCCATATTCCCACCTTTTCAAACCTTCTGTGGTGAATTAATGAATTAATTCGTCAAGAAAAAATAAAGAAATTTTTTTTTATTAAATGTAAGCGTCTACATCCATTACATTTAGGCACGCTAACATAATATTTCTAATTAATTTTTTTTTAATGTTTTCCGTGAAAATATTTTAAATACAGTATGTAAAAAGTTATATTTTTATTTATTGATTATTTTTTAACCGATATATATTTTTTTAATGCATTTATATGCGTAGTAGTAATGCAAGCGACCAAAAAAAAATATATATATATTTTGGAGACTTTTAATAGCATTAACTTTAATAAAATAAACTCTGAATATTATTAAAAGTTTAAAAAAAATAAACTGTTAATAATAATATTACAATAAAATTTCATCGTAATTCATCCCCACCACTAAAAAATAAATTTAGGTAACTTTTTATTGGTTGTACATTTTTCAGTGAAATTGGTTTTAGTTTCTTCCATTTAACACAATAAACGTAGAAAAATCAAAAAAAATTCTTGAAGGGTAATTTTAGAGGTGGGAAAGCAGAAAAAAATTCTAATTCTTACAAATTTTTAAACATTTTTCGATTTATTTAAACATAATGATAACTGTACAATAAACTTCATCATAAATTATCCCCACCTCAAAAAAGAAATCTTAGGTAACTTTTTTCATATATAACTTTTTTTCCACTGTAAAAGAATAAATAACCAAAGTCAGGAAATTATAACAACTTTTTGTCAGATTTTTTTAAAAGATGCGTTTTTATAACCTAATTTAAGGATGCATTGGGTTTTTTATTTTATAATTTTGTCGGCTAATATGAGGACGATTTTTTAATTTCATCACATATGGTAAACTAAGAAAAAAAAAAATAAATGACGCAATGGAAGAAAGGAAAAGGCCATCGATGTGGAGATGTAGCGTCTTGAAGAAAGTTACTTTAAGAAGGGATGTTATAATATTAATTACTGGGTCGCAAGTTGATCGTGATTGTTTTAGAAGAATAAAACAAATTCAATAATTATCGATCATTAGAT
The DNA here is from genome assembly GCF_047948215.1 of Lycorma delicatula. Lineage (NCBI taxonomy): Eukaryota > Metazoa > Arthropoda > Insecta > Hemiptera > Fulgoridae > Lycorma > Lycorma delicatula. The sequence goes on from NC_134462.1 coordinate 123,190,191, forward strand.
AATATATATGACAATTACTTACACAAATAAATATATCTATCTGTATATCATGCGGTTATTATAATTAGCGAGTTCACTATTCTAAGGATCTAATAAATAGTTTTGATTATTAATGGTGAAATACGGTATTTATTTTATTGATCGTAATGATTTTTCATTCAATTAAATTATTTTTATGACGGAATTATTAACTATCGTTATGAATGATGATTCATCTTTACGTTAAATAAAGATTTCTCTTTCTTATTTATTCGGTAATATTTATTCTGAAGTTAATAAATTATTAACAAATAAAATAACAGTTATAATGTATTTTTAATAAAGATATTATACTCCACTGTTACAGCTTCTCTAATTTTACTCTATTACTAGATAAGAAAAACTTATCAGTAATATATTTATTATATTATATTATTAAATTACTAGATTAAGGAATCTTTTTGTAAAAGATTTCTCATGATGCTTGTACAATATTTAATTTATTTAAAAGTCGTTTGAAATCTATTTAAAAAGTAATTTTAGAATAAGTAAAACAAAAAGAAATAAAAGGAAAAAAACGCTTCTTGTTTATAATTTCTAAGTAAGACTGTTCGGTTATTTTATTCGAAAGGTAAACTATCAACCTTAGATGTATCATTAAGAAAACCCTTTTCTTTGAAACCAGAAGAAATATCGCCCATGTATCGTAAATACCATATCGTTTAACGTTATCAAGTTATGTAATAAAATATTAAAAGAAAAGTTTTTGATATATGCATATATTAACGCGCACATTACGTGTTTTTTAACATGTTTTTACTGCTTCAACACTGGTTTTTTTAATGCATTTAATTTTTATTTCATTCTTTTTGTTATTTCTACATCGTGTTTTTGTATTTATAATTATCATTAATATTTAACAATGAAAAGTTGAACTGTCGAAATATCATTTTGTTATATATTTTCTTTTTTTTTTAATAATCGTTCTCAAGTGTTTCTCTTTGCTTTTTTATATTTACAAGTAAAATAACTACAATTAAAATAACTATATTTTTATACCAGTAAAAAAAGATTATTACCCGAAAAATCGAAAACAAAATTATAACGATATTTATGTAACAAAATAAATTTTGTAAGAACTACATTTTAAAAAATCTGACGTGAAGCACCACATAACTTTCTTATACGCCTATTAAATTACATATACATATTTTTTTAAATGGAAAGTACATAAAATTTTATTTCATTAATAAGTTCTGATATTTTTTCATACATTTTCATTGAATTATTATTTATTGTAAAACTGTTTTACAATCAGAGGTTAATAATTATTATATTTTATCAATAATTTCAATATATTTAAATTAAACTAGATGTTACAATAGTCCTAAATCCAAAATTTGAACAACCTGCGGCTAATCGTTTTTGAGTTATGCGAGGTACATACATACGTATGTACAGACGTCACGCCGAAATTAGTCAAAATAGATTCAGGGATGGCCAAAACGGATATTTCCATTGAAATTTGAAAATCGAAATTTTTCGCGATCACAGTACTTCCTTTACTTCGTGCAAGGAAGTAAAAATAGTAATCATATTTTTTTACGTTCAATTAAATTCGTTCACTTAAGATTTAAAAAGAAAAATTATTGTTAAATTAGTTATTAGTATATTTTTTTTAATGATTGTCTAAAATTGATTTAGATTTTACTATTTCTAATCAAAAAAAAGAAGAAAAGTTTGACGAAAAATAAGATATCAAAGAGTTATATATGATAGAAGAAATGAAAGAATTTTGTTATTTAGATTGTAATCTGTAAGGGAGATGTTAAAAGCAGATAATTCAAAGAAATATTGCGTCCTTTGTGGAAAAATAAAATTAATTAGTAAGAAACACGCTGTTAATATTAGATTATAGCGCTTTATGACAGTGAAAGTGAAAGTAGGGAAGACAAAGTCAATAAATAAAGGCTTCCGAAACTGTTATAGAAGAATATTGAAAATGAGATGTTTGCAAATTATCCAATACGGATGAAAGAAAGAAGAATCCAAGAAAAATTCTTAATAGAGAAAAAACGGTAAATCATGTCTCGTTTAGCAGACATACAGGTACAGTAATTAACTAAAGAAAATGCATAAGGTAAAAGGAAAATCTATAAGGAAAAGGAAAGTTCAAAATACATAAAGAAAATAACTACAGACAAAGAAAAGGTGAAAATATACATATATTGAGTTTGAAAAAGTAAAATAGATTATAAATAAATAAAGAGGTCCATGACGATCAATTGACTTACGATCTAATATATGCACTTTCTTTTGACTGATGAATTAATTTACCGCTGAAACATATACAGAAACTTGTACGTGGGAATATGAAAATGGAAATTTGTAGCGTATGAAAAATGTAACGTCTGATCGGGAGGTCCCGACTGTTCGACGGGATCGAACCCGGGACCTCCGGTTGAAAGACCGAGACGCTAACTCTCCGTCACAAACATTGGGAATTTGTTTATAAATATTTTTATTAAACTTTATCTATTTGTGGTATATTAAAACAAAATATATTCGCACATAAACACTTACGATTGAGCATAAATAGTTATTACTATTCAAAAATTATACTTATCCCGTTCAATTACTTACGTTCTATTTTAGGTTCATCTCATACAGATTTCTAATTGTACAGACAAAATCTGTACTGGCTGGGAGTGGGCGTGCTAAGTTTTTAATAAGACAGTATGCATTACTGGACACATCGCTCTTGCATACATTTTACTCTCTCTTTGTAGTTAATGAGCGTTTTTATGAGTGCTCAAGAAATTCTTTAACAGCTTTATGGGATGATTGTACAGGATATCACACGAAAAAACGGAGAAACATTCAGGACTTGTTCTACTGGTAAAAATAATAAAAAATTTCATTTAAACTTAGCTCTGGAAACGGTTCGTTTTCGATTTACGGCTGGCGAAGATTTCGCCCGGAATTCAGCTTTTCTAATAAAAAGAGACCCTACTGTAATTTTTGGGATCCAAATAAAGACGTAAAGTTGGTGGTTTCTTATGCAATTCGAGCTGGGAAACATGATAAAACCAAGTCCCAGAACTATACCCGCCGGTATGGTCTAGTGGTGAACGCGTCTTCCCAAATCAGCTGATATGGAAGTCGAGAGTTCCAGCGTTCAAGTCCTAGTAAAGGCAGCTATTTTTACACGGACTTGAATACTAGATCGTGGATACCGGTATTCTTTGATAGTTGGGTTTCAATTAACCACACATCTCAGGAATGGTCGAACTGAGACTGCACAAGACTACGCTTCATTTACACTCATACATATCATCCTCATTCATCCTCTGAAGTATTATCTGAACGGTAATTACCGGAGGCTAAACAGGAAAAGAAAGAAAAGGTCCCAGAACTGTAAATCCAGTAGATTTTTAAGATATCCGACGTAAAAGACAAAATTCCATGTCGAAAAACAAATTTTTGTAGGTTTGTAGTACTATAGGTTTGTTAAATGGCTAATCAAATGCGGAAGATTTAGTAACACACCTTGTAGGGATTTTACTTCTGAGAAAATTAATATAAATATAGCCAGTAATAAGTAAATAAAAACCTTTAAAAATCAGTTTTTTATGGAAGCAAAACAGACAAAAAATCGAATTATTCTTTCTGTACCTAATAAACATTTTTTTTTTTAAATAAAAACGCTAATTACTGAAAATAATTTTAAAAGAAACACAAAATTTATAAAACAATATTTTATCTGTGTATATTCAATAATTTGCACAGGTAAAACGAAATAATTACGTGAAAAACTAAATTGAAATTTATATTACTTTAGAAAATATTTTAAAAACATTTATTGTATAGGTTGGTAATACTAACAGCTGATCAACAATGAAAATTGTGTACTTCGTTTAAATCTGTTGTCATAGATTATTATACAGATAAAGGAAGTGTAGTTTTGTCATACGTAGCGTAAAAATGCCGTTTAAATTTTTTATTATGATGATTTTTGGGTAACTCGAAAGCCATATCCATTTTATTTGCTGGATTTTCTAAATATATTTTGTCGTCCATTTTTTATATTACTTCGCATAGATGTTTAAATTTTTCTACGACATTTAATTTTCCTGAATTTTGTTTCAATTTCTCTTGGGTGTTCTTTTAGATTTGTGATTATATCCGTTTTTTCAAATGAAATCTCCAACCTAGTTCTTTTGGCGATTTCCTTTAAAATTTCGATTTGTTTTTTGGGCTGTGTTTAGTTCATCAGTGAAAACTGCTAACAATACAAGTAATGTTTTGAAAAGCAAAAAATTCGTTGATATTCCTTTGTTTTGTTCCCGTTCTAAGTTTTAGGTTTTCGAATTCTTTTCGCCATTCAAAAACTACTTTATCTAAACTACAGTTAAATAGAAGTGGTGAGATACCGTCACCTTGTCTTAAACCGGTTTCAATTTTGAAATTTCTCACGTGAATTCTATTTTTGAAAATACGTTTGTTAATATGTTCTTTAATCATCTATAAGTTTAGAATTTAATCCCATTTCTTTCAACGTTTCAATCGAAGTTTCAGTCTACTGAGTCGTAGGATTTTCTGATATAAAAATTAAGATATATATTTTGTTCTTTAGTATTTCATATCGTTTGACTGATCTTAAACTAAGGATTATTCTGATAAAGATATTATTTGTTTTTTTATTATATCTGTTTTTAAATATCTAAAATCTTTTCCCTTGTGCAAATGGATAAATTATTTTTTTAGCGCGAGAAAAATACCATGCCTAACCAGGATTTAAACGCACAACCTCGGGATGAAAGGCAAAGATGCTATCACTCCACCAGATCGGAATCATATAAATTTAAAGAGAATATTTTTTACATGTCAAATTTTCAAAAATAAATTCAAAACATGGACGTAGTTAATGTCCTGGACCGTATTTTAAAATTAAAAAAAATAATAATTTGTAATATAATTATAATTTTTTTTCTTCTTTTTTTTTAAGCAGAACGAAGCAAAACAGGAAGACAAAAATTATAACTCCGTTTTTTTTTTTCGGTGTAGGCATATAGCCGGAATTAGACGATTAATTTTTGTGAAGATGAACAAGGATATTCTTTATAAACAGTGTTTTTATCCATGAACTATTCTTAAATATTATACTGTAACATATAAACAAGCTAGTTAGTTTGTTGTATAATTATAGAATGAAAGACGTAAAACATAAAAGATGTAATTGTCTTAACATTATTAGTCAACAAATAGCTACTGCTTAAAAAAAAAAAAACCACAAATAATATTAAGATATATATATATATATATATATGATGCTGTACTTAAGTAAGCTGTATAATAACTAAAAATAAAACTTCCAAAAATCATTGTATTGTCAATTGAAGTAAGTAAATATTACATAGTTTTTACTTTTAATACTTTGTTTCGTATTCAGTCTTTTAATAAATTAAAAGGTTTTGCATAATTAAAGGCAAAATACAGGGCTGTAATTGTTGTAATCTGAGCCAAGCTTACCTTAAATAAAAAAAAGTTACATATTTTATGTTATGAACTATATCTAAACCAGGATTGAAATATTTTTTTCTTACTCTTTGTATTTCTACTGCGAGCGTAATATCATTGTCCAATGTTTTATAAATATTGAATAACATTTCATAAATTTCATTAAAACGTTGAGTAACTTAAACAACCGTTTAAAAAAAGAATGTTTTCTCCTGCTTCGTTTTATTTTAAGACCGATGAAAAATCACCGATAAAACTTTTTATCGCCAGTGAAAAATATTTAAAACCATTAACGTTTTAAACATGCTGTCCCTCGTAGGGGAAGACTCCCGCCTTGTGACGAACCCGTTCGCCACACCGCTCCATCTGATAATAGCCCTGAAGAGCTTTACTTTAGGTCGTCTTTTAGATCCTATAAACTCGATAACAAAACACATTTATCAATTTAGCCCCTGACAGGGTGGCAACGATGAAAATATTTCGACAGAAATTTCCATCAGTGTATTCACACAACCTACTATTGCCTTTGTATGGCCTCTTTCAACCACGACCGTCTACAATAACTTACAACCCTCAACAATCAAATTAACCTATTCGTGGAAGCGCGATCTGCGCGCCTTCTTAAAATACCGAAGGTTTCACACAATACCTATTCCAATATCTTACTTCAATTAGACTATGCGATCAGATTGGGAAAACAAAAATTATAACCAAAAAATAAAAATAAAATAATATTAAAACAATAGAAATAAAAATAAAATCATTATTTAATGGTAGATTTTACTTTAGTACAATTTCAAGTTAAATAATTCATAATTTTAAATTATAATTTTTGATTTTTTGAAACACAAAAAATACCATTCTCATACCAACAAAACAAGTGTTGATCAACACGACAATTTTGATCTACAATTAAATTTACTAAACTCCTCTTGATTTACTTAAAAATCAAGAAATAGATTCACAGATTTAATAAGCTTGTAATGAAAACATATCCTATCTCTGTTTTTTTTTTTTTTTTTTGATTACACATATACACAAATAATTACAAGAAAGAAAAAAGTACATCATATTAAAAAAATATATATCAAATCTTTTTAGAGCAGTTCAAATTCACTGATAACAAGATGGTTATAACAGTACATGGTGGGAGAAAGGCATTCGTCGTGGATCGAAAACAAAAAAAATAATTAAATATTGATTCAACAGTATTTTATGAAGATATAATAAGCATTTCTGCCTTTCCCCGACATTGTTCAACATTTACTTTGAAAATATGATAAGAGCTGTATTAGAAGAAGTAGAAGAAGAAATAAATATACGAGAATGGAAAATAAGAGACCTAAGGTTTGCTGATGATATGATACGCCAACTAGTCGACAGCACAAACGCGCTTCAAAGATTGTTAATAGCCCTGGAGGAAGGAATGAGAATAAATATAGGAAAAATAAACTAATACAAGTAAAAAACAAAGAGGATTTAGCGGTAAGGACAGATGAAGGAAGAATAAAGAAATACAGATATTCGGGAACTTTGGTAATAGAGGACTAGAAGATGGTAATGAAAATAAACAGAACGATGAGGATGACAAAAAAATCGTTCAATAGAAAGAGAGAATTACTATGTAGTAAAAGCCTGGATTTAGATTAAAGAAAGAGATTAACCAAACGCTATGTCTGGAGCGTCTAACGAAGTATAGCGTGGACGATGAGGAAGAGGGAGAACTGGATCGAGGCTTTTGAGATGTGGATGAGAAGAAAGTAAGACGGACGGATAATGTGAGGAATGAAGTAGGATTAAAGAATAAAGAACACTTTTGCGGGAAGTACACAAAAAAAAAAACGGTTAGGATATGCGATTAGAGGAAGTGGAATCTTGATAATATCATCGGAAGAAGGAGAAAAGAAGCGAGGAAGAAGAAGGATGAAGTTAATAGATAAGGTGAAAATTACAAACTACAAGGGGATGAATGAGAAGGCTTGGAACAGAAGTGGGTGAAGACAGCGGTTGTGTAAGGGACCAATCGCCAGGCAGAACATCAGATAAACAGATTGATGAAAAATCAGTGTCAACTAATAAAAGTAAACGTGAGGTCAAGCCCAATGATCTTCATGGAATACCATTGATAAAATGTATTAACCATGTACCATGACATGACGTCGATTTCATTAAAAAAAGATGGAATTTATTTTCTAACAGTTTATAGAAAAGGTTTTATTTTATTCATATTTTTATTTTATTTTTGTTCTATTTTATTTTTTATAATTTATTTATATACCGTGTGCTTCGAAATTAATATTGGGGCTTCAAAGTTATGTAATATTTATTAAGTTTTACTTACGTTGATAGATTATACGTGAAATGAAAGAGAAACTCAAACAGTTTTTCCTATAATTGTTCAATGTGAGCACATTCGTCACACAGCACACATCCAGCCAATAGGAATGTTCATCCCATACTTTAATAAGCAAGTCAGGAGTAACTGATACGACAGCTGCTTCAATCCTGTCTCAAGTCGGGTAGGTCAGTCGGTAACGGTGGCACATACACTTGATCCTTTATAAACCCTCAAAAGAAAAAATGGCACGGGGTCAGATCGGGCGAACGTGGAGGCCACGGCAAATAAGCCCTATCATCTGGTCCTCGATGACCGATCCAGCGGTCGGGGATAATTTCATTCAACCGATCACGTTCGGCGTTGTACCAGTGAGGAAGGACCATATTGTTGCAAAATATGGTTCGGCGGTAAGTACTGCAGTTGAGGAAAGAGCAATATTTGTAGCATATCAAGATAATTCATTCCAGACACACTTGCCTCCACGAAAAAGTACAGCCCGTAACTTTCCATCGGGATACGGCACAAAAAACATTCAGTTCTGGGGAGCCTCGTTTACATAGCAATATTTCGTGAGGATTTTCTGATCCCCAGATACGCACATTATGAGTGTCTACTTTTTCGTTAACATGAAATGTTGATTCGTCACTGAATACGACACGATAAAGAAAGTCTACATCGTCACTTTGCGTCATTTCATCTGCGAAGCTAGCACGCAAACCGTAATCTGTAGGCTTCAGAGCTTGTAAAAGCTGTAGACGATATGGACGCGATTGTAAGCGTTTCCTTAAAAGGCCCCGCACAGACGTCACTTAATCGCTAATTCACGATTAGCCTTCCTAACGGATTTCCTAGGACTACGCACAAAAGACTCTTTTACACGTTCAACATTGTCTTCGGATACACTCTGTCGTCCTGTACTCTTCCTTTAACAAATACAGCCAGCGTTTTCAAATTGTTTATACCATCTACGAATGTTATAGTCACTCGGAGGAATACAACGGAACGCACGCTGAACGGTAATTACAGATTCACTCTTTACAAACTGCAAAACACAGGACGCTTTCTATTGGGGGATCGCCATCTTTGCTACTGGCGCTTTCAAGCGGAAGGTACAGGAAACAGTTTATGAGCTTGCAGACAGCTAAAACTGTTTAAGGTTATATAAAATATAACACAAGAAACGTATGACAATATGTTAATTAAAAATGAACCACAGAAATCCGGAAAAATAACAATAACAAAAATGAGTGTATATATGTTTGTAAACTGAATCCTACTTTTCTAGAAGTGATGTCGTAAATACTTAAACTTTTGTAGAATGACTTCTTTATGAGAGACATTCAATTTTATTAAATTTTGTTAAACAGTCTGTCTAGATTGTGGTAAAAATGAAGAGGGTAGATTTCTCAAGAAGAATGCCCGAATGGTAAATTCGTTTCTTACCTGTTTGTTACCATTTTTTTGTGTAATTAATAAACGTGAAGTCTTTTTTTTTAAATCACCCCTTTTCAAAAAAAATAAAATTTACAAATTCCATTTAATGTAAGATTTTACAAATTTTATTTTAATTTAATAGTTTATTATTATTTAAAATATTGTTTTAGGAATGCTGAACCGAATTTGATAAATATTAAAAAAGAAAGAAAAAGGCAAGCGTAATGAAATACAAAGATCGCAAATATCTCCAAATTGCGTTTACATAAAATATATTTTTTTTTTATGAAAATTACAATTTGTTATTATTTAAAAAAAATGTATTTAGTTGTTTCTGATTTATTTAGTAGTTTTAAATATATTCTATTACCTCCCCGTCGCAGCTTCGCCCGCGCTATATGGTTACTTGCGTTTTCTGTAGCGGTCAATCTTTTTATTTTATGTTTGTCAAGTAACCGAATGCAAGTGCAACCAGTCACACGTACAGTAACTGTGGCAGTGACTGTGGTAGTTGAACCACATGTCTTCGCACCCCTTAAAAAAAACTAAATTAAAAAAAAACTGAAAATAGTTTTTAAATATTTATTTGAAGAGTCCCAAATCTACTGAATATATTCGGGATTGAAAAAATCATTGTTCAAAAAAGTTTTACCTTTTTTCATCCCTTTTAAGATCGAATTTCAAAAACCTAGAAATTGGTTTATTGACATGAAGTTTACACTCACCAAAAATCAAATTGATGATTCATTTGTTACCGATAAATAAAAAAAGGGTTTTAAAAATTTAAGAATCAATTTTAACCCTTGAAACTCGGAATCAAACTCAAGAAAATCTAGAAATTGAATTTTAGAGTTCATAATAACGCAGCTCACACAGTGATAGACACTCACAATTCACAATTCATTAGTCTGTGCTTCAACCGGCAAATCTCCAGCACTACATATACATGTATACATATATATTACATGTATATTGTAAATTATACATGTATATTTTAGACTTTTTTCGAGGTGAAATACGAGTATATCCAAAAACCTACTCAGTTATGCCAAGAAATATGGGTAAAAATTTAGTAGCGATTGATCGGGTAGTTTGTTCGTTTATTCCGAGCAAAAAAAAAATCCTCAAATAGTACAGATTCCAAGTTTATTTCACTTTCATGATTATTTATTAAATACTGCATGCGCATTTGTGTCAGTGAAGACTACAAATTATGAGCATAACTTAACAAAAATCTTTTAGATTCTTGGATGATTTTGTGATACCTCAGCAGCATAGTACACAAGTTCTCTCTACAGATTATTTAATTTCTTTTGACTTTCCCTGCAGTCGATTTTCATTAAAGTTACCAAAAACTGGTCGCATAGAAACAGAATTCGGTCTACTATTATTTGGAAAGAAACTTCAAATATTATTTCTTACAATTCCAAAGAGAAGACAGTAGCGTACAAATATATCGGTTGCTATTTCCGTAATAAACATTGTAAGCAGACAAGAAATATACAGAGCGAGTCAAAAGTACGGTAACCCTTCAACAACTTTAAAACCATTCCACATAGAACACAATAATTTTCAGGATAAGGTAACGGTCAACTACTTTACCGTTTGACGAGAAATATTCAACCCCTTCTTGTGGGGTGGCTCAGGGGCTGTAACTCAAATATTTTAAATGGTAATACCCATTCTAACGGTTTCTTTAAGGCAAGGAAAACGGTATAAATAAAAATCTAGTACATTGACTGAAACCAAAATGGCGCCAGGATAAATTTAGATTTTGTAAAAAATTACATTGATAATTTAAGGAACTGTAACGCAAATAAAGAAATTTATAACGCTTTGATTAAATGGATATTATCGAATAAATTTATTTAAAAATAAAAATTATTTATTTAGCTTAAAGTTTGCTTATCTACTTACATTTCATGTTAATAAATATTCGAGACATCCTCAGTTCTGTTGTTTGACAGTGTGCCAGTCGCTTGTAAAAGGATGATACTGCATTATTCAATAATTCCCTGGTGATATTTTGTGCTGATTCTCGAATTCTATTTTATAAATCATCGCTATTTTGAGACTTATTTTAAAAAAAAATACTTTTTAAGTAGCCCCATGGAAAGTAATCCGATGATGACCAGCGGGTGATCTCGCTGGTCATTAATTTTGACCAAAACAGCGCCGCCCCTTCTTCCAATATTTATAAAAGTTTAATACATTTTTCCCCCCGAAGGTAGTCCCTGTCTACCAAGTTTGAAGAAAATCGATCAACGGAGTCCAGCGTTGTAAGGCCGAATACAGACCAATATATATACGTACGTTCATACATAAACACAAACGTCCACCTGACAAAAATAATTTGTTGGACTTGGGAGCATTGCAATAAAGATTTTAAATCTTTTTTTTTAATACCTGATTTTAAAAATTTTAAAAATAACGCACTAATAAAAATATTTTGAACAAGACAAGTTTTTGTAGATGTCTGAATGAATATAACTATGTAACTCACATAATACCTGACTTCTACATTAACCTTTCACCGCAATCTATTACAGAGTTCATCTGCTATACGAACTGATATTTATTAATAGAAATAGACTTTAATTTGAATTACTATTGATCACGTGACATGTACCAGTAACATACAGATAATTGCAACCAGTAGATAACCAGAAATAACCATATTAGCCTATTTTTAAAAAAATTCTAAAAAAATAATTAGAAGTATTCCAGTTTGACTTCATGTAATTTTTTCTTATACAGAGTGTCCCGCGAAGAAACGGAGAAACTTTCAAGACATATTCTACTGGTGAAAATAATGAAAAAATTGCACAGGTCTGGAAACGCTTTGTTTTTGAGTTACGGCTAGCGAAAGATATCACCCGGATTTCAGCTGTTCTAATAAAATGAAGTCCTTCTGTAATTCTTGGGACCCAAATTAAGAAGTAAAGTTGGTGGTTTGTTATGTAATTTGAGCTGAGAAATAGGATAAAACAGGTTCAAGAACTATAACTCCAGTCGTTTTTAAGATATCTGACGTATAACACAAAATTCGGTGTCGAAAAACAAGTTTTTATTAAGTTATCGGCTTTTTTAAATGATTAACAAATGCGGAAGATTTGATAACAAAACTTTTAGAGAATTTAATTCTGAGAAAATTAACGTAAATGTAGCCAATGAAAAGTAAATTAAAACTTTTAAAAATCGGTTTTTTATTGAAGCAAAACAGACGAAAAATAGAAAGAAAATCTTATTATTCTTTCTGTACCTAATAAATATTCTTTTAAAAGCATCCTTTTAAAAATTCTTCATTGCATCACCATATACGAACGAAAGGGTCATTTCCAATGCATTCGTTTTCTGTTAACACCAAATAAATTATCGTATTAATGATGAAGTTCGTCTGATTTAGCATATTCAGCGTAACCCAAGCACTAGTACAAGAACTCCATGTCGCACTGGTTTGTCGAAAAACAAAGTCTGGCGCATCCTGCGAAAAGGAAATCTTTTTGTTTATTAATTATGTATTTTGAAAAAACTTTGTTCTCGGTTAGTATATTTTTTCTGATATCATTTGTTGTGTGAATATTTTTAATAGAAATACACGCAAACACTAAAAACATATTTTTTCTCTGTTAAAAGTGCTTTACGTTCGGATCAATGTTAAACACTCTTGATAATCCTGGTCTATCATAATATAATCGATCATTAACGGACATATATGTGTAGTGTTTAACTGTTTACTTTGATTAGAATGATGAACGTTTTTTTTTATTACCACTCTTATATTAACTAGCTCTTGGAATATGAATGCGAGATTCACGGTACGGAACCTCTCAGTCGAATTTTGAAGCATTTCCGCTTATCCATTCGTTCTGAAATATTGGATACAGCACATTTTAGCAACATTTTCAAGTCGCTAAGTTGCTAAGTGAAAAAATGTCCCTTGAGATTACGCAACCTCGTTTAAATGCATACTTTCTTAGTGAAAGAAATTTTAAGTGAGATATATATTAGGGTGTACCGGTTGCTACTAGAAATTTTATACAGTAGCGACCGAAGTTTTGGGAAATTTAGTACTTTTCAACCAGATCCGAATTTTCGGGCGAAAATCGCAAATATCTCGAAAACGATCGGTTTTAGCGCTCTGAAAAATTTTTCGACCCCCCCCCTCGACGATTCTCTACCTGCCCACAGTGGTACCCGTCGGTTGATAATATCTTCAATCGCCCCCGTGGCGCCGATCGGAAATTGTTGTGAGGGGGGGTGCGGTGGGGGTACCACCTTAATATCTCGGAAACCGCTCGTCCGATTTTTACAATTCAAACGGCGTATGTATCAGCAGGTCGAGCGCTAACCGTTTAACGCGTCGGATACACTGTTCATCGACTGGATCTTGGTTTCCGGAAATTTAATCGTTAGCCCTACGTTTTGATTGCACTCACCACCGTAAAAAGTACTGATCCGATCTTTCGCTAACTACGCTTAAACCTGTGCGCTAGCGCAGCTGTAAAGTATAATATTATGAAGACTAAAAAATAAAAAATATATAAAAAAGACTCCGCTGTTATATTAAATGCATTAAAAAGTAGAAAATAAAATATATGTAAAAAAATTGTTAAAACAACACTCTTAAATTAAACGCATTAAAAGATAAAAAATAATTTTAGGACGGTATCCTAGAATGGATTTGACAACAAGATTTGATGGTGATATGTAAGATTGTGTGAAATTCATAGTTTCAAATTAAAAATTTGATGTTGCATGATGAATGCAACATATGCACATGAATGCAATGCGACCTAAAGAGTGGGGAGCTCATGTCAAAGTACAAATCTTTGCTCCCCACTCTTTACGCCATTCATCACGCATATGAAAAACTGGCAAAAACAGTCAAATTTTTAATTTGATTTTATTTGAAACTATGACTTTCACATAATCTTACATATCACCATCAAAGCTTGTTGTACTCGTAAAATCCATTCTGAGATACCGTCCTAAAATTATTTTTTTACTTTTCAGTGCGTTTACTTACGTGTGGTGTTTTAAAAATGTTTTTTACATATTTTTTATTTAAAGAATCAAACTAGCAGCTTAGAAGAAGAAAATTTTGGAATGCTATTTTTTTATTAATATTTATACAAAATATTTTTTTTATCACTATAAGAATCGTTAAAATCGGTCTAGTATAAACTAAAAATAAGCTTCTTTAAAACGATAATAGCTATACTAATTGAAAAATCAACGACATCGTACTCTGTATGAATTGTTAATTTCGCAGAATTTAAAACGATTTTGATAGCAACTCTCCAGTTTTCTATTTCAACATTAAATATATTCTTAGTTTTTTACTTAAATATGAAATTAAAAAAGTATCGTATTTAAATTTTTAACTTCTAAAAAAAAATAAATGAACGTAATTATTTCCATGAAAAAAGTTTAAGTGATTTCTTTTGTCTAACAAAATAAATATATTTTCGTAAGTTATAAAAAAACACCGATAGCCGAGTCAAACATAAGCGTCATTGTTATTTTAATAAACCTAATTTAAAAAAAAAAAATCTGGTTTATTTCTGTTTTGTTTTTTAAATAATAAATTTTTTTTTTTTTTTTATAAAAAAGTGGTTGATAATTCTTTTTGAAAATGTGAACAAGAAAACAGTTTTAATTTTCGTATTCACGATCTACTGATGTTTATAAAATGAAAAATGCTTTTTTAATTTATTCCAACATTTTATTTCAGGTGAAATTTATAAAATTATACCTAAATCTCGGTTAGCGTTCTTTTCAAATCAAATTTATTTAGCGACTGACTGGACCGCTAAGTGTCGTGCCTTTGGACTAGATTTCAAAAGGACCTTTATTTGTAATATAAAGCAGCGTTTTCCAACCTGTGGTCTACAACGGGACAGATAGTTCAAAAGGAGACTTAAATTGAAAATTATCCAAATAAATTAAATAAGTAATTAAAAAGTGAAGTAAAATGGATACTGAAATATAATCAAGCTTTCTAATTTCCATGAAGATTTCTACAACCAGACAAAAATCGGGTATTTCCAGGATATGTTGGTGTATTGGTACGTATATATGATTATATCAATGATGATTTTATACCGTTATGAATCTACAAAAAACACAGCATTCTTGTTTTTCACAAACTTTCCTCGCCACAAGAACTTTTGCTTTTATTGTTCTGAAGCTTCTGGTTTAATCAGTTCTTGGTTAAAGGGAAAGGAAGCATTTATCGTGCAAGATATTAAAGTAAAAACCTTTTCTCCTTACAGTGACGTAATTTATTAATTTTCTTTTTTTATTTAGAATGACTGAATGAAGTGAAGCCCACTTGTAATAAATAATAATTATTCTTAAGTGCTAAAAACAGAAATTGTAAACTTTTTGTTAAAGTTATACTTTTAACACTTAAGAATGATTATTATTTTATTATAAGTGGGCTTCATTTCATTCACAGTCATTCTAAATCAAAAAGCAAAATTAAAAAATCTAGAAAACTTTTTTAATTTTAATTCAAATGTAACATTTTTTTAGTAAAATAAGTTATAGAAATAATAATAATAATAATAATCACTGATCGTACCTTTTTTTCTAAAAACATTAAAACAATTAAAAAACATTATTTTTAGTCTTAAAATTAAAAAAAATTAAAAAATCCAGAATCAAGTATATAGCTATAAGATACTTCAGTTTATATTAAATTTAAGAACCTTGGGCTTTAAATGATTGGAAACTTTTTTTTTGTTCATGTTGATATTTTAAACAGAGGAATTATGATAATTAACGTATGAATGCTGTTCAATATTTACTTATTAACCATAACCATTTAATTAAACATTAATTTTTATAAGAAGTGTAGTAAACAAAAGACATTTATCTAAAAAAAAACCACCACAGTTTTCCCATTAATTTTATAATTATTAAGTAATAAATTGTAGCAAGACCGGTATAACGGATTCCTGCCAATTAAGAAAAAGTAGTGGAAAATATAATAATGGAAGGAATCCAGAAAGGGGCTAAAAGAAACCCTTATAGTAAAGCTAACAGTTCCGTTTAACAACCGTATTTTGAAATATTGCCCGCTGACACATAAAGCAGATATTCGTTCTGTGAAAAGAGTTACTGGATAAAGGTTTGGAATGCACGGGAACGAAAGGGTTCGGTCGATCGTTCTCGCGCTTCGATTTGGGTCTGGTCTGACAGGTAAAGAAGATAGGAGTATAAGTACTCCGGGGAAAACCAGTTAAAAATCACATCCGCGAGGAGAGTCTGCGATGTCAGTCAGCGAGACTATTCTGCGAGGAGGTCAGTGAAGGAGCGAATTTCAAAGTGAACTAAGTCGGCGCAATTAAGGTAACGTCACAAGTAATCCGGTAAATGAAAACAAGAAACGGTTCGGTGAGTTACTGTAAGACTATAAGCGAAACAGATACGTACTAAATTTCATTCATAAATTGTTATGGTAATTTTATTTGTGAACAGCAAAGGTATTTGCAGTGAAAGAACTTTATACTTGTCTTATTTATTGTACTATTGTTGTTAATACAAGACTAGTGGTTAAAAGTGTTCAGACTAGCGGTCATGCTAATGTCTTTTGTCAATGGGATTAGATTCTGCTTTTCCATTCTATTTATCTACCTGTGAATAAATCCTGATATTTAGATGAAGACTACTCACACCAAAAATCAAGTTGATGTCTTCATTTGTTACGGAGAAATTCGAAAAATAGTAAATTTTATTGTTACTCCATTTCAACCCTAAACTCGGAATTTCAAAAAATTCTTAATGTGCACTTAAGAAGAAACGTGAGAAGAATAAGAACGTGTAACCAAAAATCACCACATGTGATTATGAACCACTCACCACATGTATATATATATATATATAGCTATACCAGCAGACCCGTCGCGGCTTCGTTCACGCTTTATAGTTACTTGAGTTTCCCGACGCGGTCAGGGGATGTTTAGCCGATCAGAGCTCGTTTCACTCACCCTCCCGTCTACCCAGTGGGCTCTGCCCCCTGGACCCCTTGTGTTTATTAAAATCACGGTTATAATAAATAGGTAATAATAAATAAAAATTAAACCCTATTCGATTTATAAAAACTATCAGTGCATTGTAATTTCTTCAGATCAGCAGTTTGATCAGTACAAGCCTTAACTTTGAGTGATTTAAAAATTTGGGTTTCAAAACAATCGATCTCCATCTTAAAAATATTACTTATAACCCGTTCAAAGTTCGGGTAAACATATATTTTGACCGGTTCCTATCGATACCCGACAAACACTAATAGAGGAAGTGACATATTTCTTTTCTCATTTTTTTTTTTAATTACTTTTATTTTATGTTTATTAGTGAAGTAACCGGAGGCAGATGCAGCAAGTTAACCTATTGGATTGGTCTTGTGTTGAACTCATCATCGCATATCGCCTGATTTCGAAGCTGAGAGTTCTAAGATTCCAATCCTAGTAAAGACTTACTTTTATACGGATTTGAATACTAGATCGTGGATGCCGGTGTTCTTTGGTCGTTGGTTTCCAATTAACCACACATCACAGGAACGGTTGACCTGAGACAGTACAAGACTACACTTCATTTACATACATACATATCATCCTCATTCATCCTCTGAAGTAATACTTTACGGGTGGTTCCGGAGGCTAAATAGAAAAAGAGAGTGAGAGAACGAGAAAGAGTGAAAGTGATATGCAACCGGTTGCGTCTGTAACAATTGCTAAGTTTGTTGAGCCACTGAGTACACCGTCACACCCGTTAAAAAATTGAAATTCAAAAAATCCGATAATGATTATTAGATATTTATCTGAAGAGTATTTGCAAACCCAAATCAAGTGAATATTTCGTTTAGTATATTCGGAAATGTGGAAAATTCTCTAATATTTTTTAAGTTTTTTACTTTATTTCACCCATTTCAAGGTTGAATTTCAGAACATCTAAAAATTGATTTTTAGATATTTACATAGAAATTACACACACCAAAAATCAAGCTGATATCTTCATTTTTACAAAGAAATTTAAAAAAATACAAAAATTTAATGTTATCTAATTTAACCTTTTAAATTGCGAATTTAAAAAAATCTAGAAATTAGTTTTTAAATATTCACATGAAGATTACACACACCAAAATAAAATTAATACCTTCGTTACCAAGAAATTAATAAAAAAATAAATAAAAATAAAAAAAAATAAAAAAAAGTAAATTTCATTGTTTTTCATTTTAATCCTATAACACGCATTTTAAAAAATCCTTTCTTAGTGTCCACTTACACCGTAAGAAGAACATGCATACAAATATTCGTCAATTCAATAGTTTTTTGTTGTGCGTTGATGAACCAGGACATGTTGGTCAGGACATGTTCTTTAATATAGATAAGTATTTTAAAATATACGTAGTTAAAATAAATAATATGTAGATTTAAATATGAAAATATCTTTTTTTTCAAAGATAAAAATATTTTCAAAGAATACACATATAACTTTATCAATTTTCAACGTAAAATATTATGTAAAAAAACGAAATTAAAGAATATTCGCTAACGTATAATTTAAGCCGAAGAATTTTTTATTTTGAACATTTTATCTATAAAAAAAATCATTGTTCGAAGGTGAATATTTTGATGGAAATAAAAAAAAAACAAAAAAAAAAACATATTTGTCAGTTTATGTCTCAGAAAAAAGATTAAAGCTTAAAAACCTAATTTTATTAACTAAAAAAAATTACATGGGTATTTTTCATAATGTTTACAGAAATACATTGTTCCCCTAAAAGTATGAATTAGGAATATCACGTTTTATATAATACTTCCATTTTTTTTGCTACAAGTAAAATTTTTGATATTAAAATGAAAAATTTTAATATTTTCTGAGTATAACCTAAAACTAAATAGAACTATATTAATATTATTTCTAAAAATAATAGGTCTATAATTGTTTTTACAATGCAATATATTCTATATTCAAGAGTCTAATATTTACAGAACTAACATTAAAACCTACTTTAAGTTGAATAAAAAATTATTTTTATTAGTAATAGTAAGTTAAAATCGCTAAAATCAACCATCAGTCGATTAAATAAGATAGAAATTTTAAATTTTTTCCGTTAACTTACAGTAATACTACCACAAAATTATGAACAAGCCTGTTCAATTACGAAGCCGCCAGCTCGTGTTTCCTCCCACGCTTTTATTCTCGTTCTGCTGTAAATTAATTTTTACTTCTACTCTCAGTATACAGACGTTTAATATAATAATGCGCCACAGCGCAATGAGACATACGTCGACAAATTCCGTCCTCTGAATTTACGTAGCGACATCGATACAATAGTCCTGATTTTTAGAATAAATTAATTACTCATTATTATAGAACTCACGTCTCTTAACTGACAACAATTTCATAATTTATACGTTAATACTTATGTAGTATTTTAAAGGGAATACCTTTTCTCTAAGTAAATTAACCGTATTATTTTAACATAATGTTAATAGGAAAATAAAAATAACAAAAAACGCAAAATGGTAAAAACAAATCGAAAATGATTTTATGATAATAATAAGAAAATAATAGCAGATAAAGTAAAATAAATATTAAAAAAAACTGATATTAATAAAATAAAAGTGAGAGACAAATGACATAAAAAGGGATAAAAAAGGAAATTAATAAAAAAATGTAAGTAATATCAAGCGACTGTACTGTTGAACTTTCTATGTATCATAATTACAAGAATTCCAACAAAAGGTACGCCTTCAGTTTCAGTAATAGTCAATGAATGTTTAAGTGTATTAACAGAAAAAAATATTTTATTAAGTACAGTAAAATCTGAACAGTTTGTATAATATTGGTGATATCAGTTTAATTTTGATAATAAACTTAAAATTTGACATTATATATAGCGTTCAAAAAGTAACGCAACCTTATGGAAGAATATTTTCTTCTTTTTTTACAGATTTAATTGAGGAAAAATGGGTTACACAATGCAGAAATGCAGAAGAGAATATTCATTGTCTCCCAAAACATCGGCTGTGCCAGTTATACCCAGACCCAGAAAAGTAAGGTGTGAATTCACAAAACAAGTCCTCCGACAAGCGGCTGTACAACAAGTTCCAAGAGACAGAGAATGTGGCAAATGCAGCCAGAAGTGGTCGACCGAAAGTGCTAACACCAGAAAAAATGATCGTCATGCAAGCTGCATACTCTGTTAATCCCGAGAAATCTGTGCGACGCCAATCCAGCCGATCCAGTCTTTCCGTTGGTAGTGCCCGCACGGCATTAAGCAAGCGTTTAAAGATGCATCCGTACAGAATTCGTGTTGTTCACGTTGTTACCTGCAGAAACCGGGAAAGTTAGCTTTCCGTCAGCGGTTCATATCACCTATAAAACCAGACGGAAAAAGAACTCGATGATCGGTTTCAGTCTGAAGAGGCATGTTTCCACCTTGATGGATAAGTGAATGCATAGAATTTACGCGTTTGGTGTATGTAAAATCCACATCAACTGCACGGGCAAAAAGTTGGTGTTTGGTGTAAAATGTCAAATAGGCGAATCTTCATGACATTTTCTCACGGCACAGTAATCGATATGTATAGATGGTGCAACAATTTGTAAATACTATACCTGCAGACCGGTTAGAGTACACGCGTTTTCAGCAGGATGATGTACGGCTCATACAACCAACAACACTATGACTTTCTTGGATCAGTGTTTTCGAAGGAGTTGTGGCCCCCTCGGTCTCCGGATTTATCCCCTCCTGACTTTTTCTTGTGGTAATACGTTAAGGATGCTGCTTACAGAACTCATCCTCACACCGTTCCCGAATTGCAGAGTGAAATTGAACGATGTGTCGCCGCAATTCCTCAACAAACGTTACAACATGTGTTTAAGAGCATGCAACGTCGTATTAAGTTATGTGAATCGTATAATGGGGGCAACTTTCAACAACTATTGTTATTTTCCCATCAGGTTGCGATACTTTTCGAATACTCTTACTCTCCCGGTTGTCTAGCTAGTATAGTTATAATTTTAAAAGTAATCGATTTTAAAAAATTATCAAAAAATCACACGGTATTTTTGTTTCATACAAAACTAATATAAAGGCTAGAATGTTTACATGCTATATTTTGTTCATTTCTCCCGACTTAAAAAAAGCAAAATGAATTTACCGTAACCTAGTTGAAATCTAGAAATTTCGAACTTAAAATATTTTTCCAGTATTTTACTAAAAATGCTTTGACGAAAAATAAAATTTTACGTCAAAATTAATTACAAAGTAATTAATTAAACCCTTTCTGTTATTTTAATGAAATTTTTTTGGAAGGAATTTTGAATCGGCTTTATTCGATTTATTACTCTGCAAGAAACATTTCAGTGTACTTTGCATGTCTCGGACCTTTTTGAATGAAAAATAAAACTTGAATTCCAAAACACATGATAATAAAATATTTTCGTAGAATTAAATTTATTTTTTTAATTTCAAAGTATGTTCATCCTATTGAAGAAAATTACAGAGAATTTTTATCTAAAATTTTCAATGAATAAAACTGAGATAAAAAATTTTTTTTTTTTCGAAATTTAATATTTTTCCTAATAAAATAAATACAAAAATTAATAATAACCGTAGGAATTACAGAATAATTCAGTTTTATCTATAAAAAAACGAGTTTATAATTAAAAAAAATTATTAAAAAATTACGCTGACTTCAAAAAATACACTACAAGTTTAAAATAATTTAGCCCACCGGGATGGTCTAGCAGTTAAAACGTCGTAAATAAGCTGTTGTTGAGGTTGAAGGTTCTGAGGTTTAAATTCTTTCTTTCTTTTTCCTGTTTTAGCCTCCGCTAATATTCTGCAGATAATATTTACCTTAGCAGATCATACCTTTGTTCTTTAGCGGTTGGGTTTCAATTTTTCCACTCGTCTCAGGAATAGTAGGCCTGAGTCTGTACAAGACTTACACCTCATCTACATATTTTACATAACAACCTCATCTCATTGGGCCGTGAGGGGCTTGATTATTGTTCACTAGTTTAACAGACTGCACTGCAAACATTAGGGAAAATACAAAAAAGTATATAAACTAGTCCTTTACAAATTTACCTTTAATTATCGAATGTTTAAAAACCGGTAACAAACTAACTGTATTGAATTATTCGTAGTAATCTGTTTTTAATATGATGCCGAAAAATATTATCTAGAAGGAATTGGAAAACGGTTTTTTTTTCATTTTAGTGTATTTTTAAAGTCGTTTTTTTTTAATGTCTACTCTTGTTCAAATATTTTGCACTTTAATTTACATTTAAATAAACTTAAGTCTAGTTAAAAAGGACTATCTATGTATCACTCATTTGTAAAAAAAAAAACCACAGAAGACGTAAGATGTCTAGGAAGAAGCAGGAAAGGATGAAAAAATTAGAGAAGATTTAAAGATATTACTTAGTTTGAGGTAAGGCTAAATATAATAAGGAATGTATGTTATTTTCTGAGTTCGGTTTACACAAGTACATTTGTGTAAAGTAATGCTAAAATAGATTTTTTTTAAATTTAAATGGGAAAGCGAATATATCCATAGATTTTTCGTTTTTTTTTCACCGAAATTTTTTTGAATATTAGTATGATATCAGACAGTAACAAACGATGATAACAAACTGAAACAATTTTCAATTTTTTAAAAAGATCATGTTCTATGTTAATTAATTCACTACAAAAGATTACAAAGAAAGTTGTACTTAGGTGATATGAACATGGAAATTTGTAGCGTAAGAAAAATGCCACGCCTGATCGGGATTCGAACCCGGATTCTCCGGAAGAAAAGCCGAGACGCTACCACTCCGCCACTGAGATCGGCAATAAATTATCTAATAATTATTATTATTTCATATATTACTTAATTTTTAATAACGTTTTATATCTTCAAACGTTAAAGTTCAAAACACTTCTGTTCAGACAACTAGATGAATTTTCTCAAAAAAAATAAAAAATAAAATAACGGAAGAGGTACATTTGAACAACGGTAATACTCGAAATTAACTCAAATGAAACTAAGAACCTCCTATTTTGGTAATAATTAACGTTAAAAAAATTTTCTAAAATTTTTCACATTAGTTTATTTTTGTTATCTGTTTCTGTCCAGTGTACAAAATTAGATAAATTCTAATCAAACCGCATTAAAAAAGGGAGGAAAAAAAGTTTTATTAATTATCCTTTAAATTCTGTCTTTTAGAAGTTGACATATATTTAAAATCGACTAATCCATGATTTTGCGTCAAACTGAAACAAGTTTATACCCATTACAATCGTTTTGTGATAAATGACTTTTAAAATAAATCTTTTTTTTTTAATTTTTAGGGTTTTTTTTTATTTAAGTTACTTTTTAAGTTAAATTTATTTTATATTTTAAAATTTTATTCAAAATATAGGTAAATTAATTATTAATTTACCTATATTAAAATATCTGTATGAAATAAAATTCAACAAGACTCTGGGGGAAAAGTCAGTCAGGCGAGATATATGTCTCTTCATAAAAATAAGAAAAGAAACAAAAAACATCTTACAGATCGTACCGAGCTTAAACTAAAGCTTTTAGAAATATAATAATATTTATTATCTTTTTAACACAAGTGTTCCATTTATTTTCTTGAATACAGTGATTGATAAATTAATAAGTATTTTATGGTAAATCAACCTATTATTAATCGATGATGACGGTGATAAAAACAAACAAAAATATCTTTAAATCGTTAATGTTCATAGTCTAATTATTCATTTACTTATAAAAAACTATCAACAGGACCACCACAAAAATTTCCTCAAATAAAAAAATTAAAATAATCATAGAAAATTGGTAAAAAAACGGCTTCGTATACGTAAAAAATACAAAGGAATGCAATAGAAGGATTTCTTCATTTTTTGAATCACTGAAAAAATGAAAAAGGAAAGATAATTTTTTTCCTTTGTTCGATAAACCACAATTCTTTCGATTTAATCGATGGTTGACCTATTAATTTTTCTATATATATTACGTATATATATTTGATAATTCATTACACCACGTAAAAAAGTAACATACTAATTTCAGTTAACGAATAAATAAATATTTTAAATACAAATTTTATAATAAATGAATTTTGTTATTTTTACCGTTTATTTTTTAACTCCCATTAAAACTGCAGATACGTAGTTTTTATAGATAGAATATATGTCCATCGCAAATGAGATGATTTATATTGAAAATAAGTATTACTTTCTTATTTCATGTTATTTCATTTGGAACAGAAACCTACAATATTTATAATCTTAAATTCACTATATTTATTTTTTTATTCTCAATTTTCACAAATTATTGTATTTTCAAGTTACATTACCAATTTTAAATTAAACTGAATAATATCTATAAATATACCACCAACATAGTTTAAATACAAATATAAACGCACATTTAAAGGTTCATAATCTAATTTAAAGCTAAGACCAAAATTAATTTTTTATTTATTACTTTTTACCCGACTACTTTTGGAGGAAAGAAATATTAACAGGTAATATTTTAGCTTATAACTCCAGAACAGCCGTATAATTTATAAAGCATTTATGATTTCCAAAATTTTAAATGACAATTTGAAGAAAATAAAATAAAATTTGAAGACAAGTATATGTTAGACAATTTTGACTTCGGAAAGTCCTACAACTGTGGGTTGTTTCTGATGCACGGCTTTCACACACATCATAATTTAAAATACTTATAATTTTATTTAAATATAATATTTTTTCGTTTATTTAATACAATTATTCTAAAGCGCGCGCGTATACCGTATTTAATTCATGCAGGTGTGGCGGTACTAACGGCGACGGTCGGCACTAACTAAACTAATGTAATTTCACAACTTACATAGAACAAATTTCGCTTGTACAGTTGATTACAGCTCAACGCATCAGGTACCGAGTCAACCGGCGATCGAGTTCAAAACCCAGCCAAACCGGGTTACTTTTTTACACTTTAAATATTATTCATTCATTTAATTCTAAGGCTCACCTGTAACGTCACAACATAGCAGTCGACTACAACAGCATTTTTTGGGGTGGGATGCAATTTTGCAAAAAAGGTTTTGTAAGTATTGTTGTTTTTTAATCGTTATCAAATGTGCTTAAGAATAATATGACCTTAATTAGGCGAAATCTCGAAACACTGAGGGTGACCTTGCTCTACAGCCTCACCCCCTTGAACTTTTACGTTGAAAATTAATGGCATCAATCTCCCATGTGTAGAAGTAATCTGATCGAGTTTGGTCAAAATCGGTCCAATAGTTCTGGAGATGTAAGGTGATTTTAGTGGGCAAACCCAACACACACACACACACACACACACACACACACGTAAATAAGAAGATTTAACATCCGGGAAATTTCCATCCGGTTTTTTGGTTTTATGGGTTCCTCATTTGTCAAAACATCAGGATCCGGTGAAAACAGCACATACCCAAATTGGACCTATTTCAATACCGTACTTTTCCTTCTAAAGCTATAGCTCTGCTATAGCCCCTATCTAGACGGGAAAGTGAAAGGTTTTAAATAATTTATTCAAACAGCAGAATATATTATTAATTTACTGTATTTAAACATTTTCTCCGCTACATAATGCTTTTTTATTTGTCTCCATTGAATACTTTCACACAGATCTCTGCTTCTTTAGAACGGATTTTGTTTTATTAGTATAATAGATTAATTAAAAATTCATTGAAATAAGATAATTATTCTACTGCTAGTAAATAATAAAATTATAATTTTGTTTTTGTATTTTTGAAAGGTAAATTATGAATTTTGGGCAAGTAAATTTATTATTTCCCTGAGCAAGTCAACATTAAAAAATTTTATTGTTAATTGCAATTTTATTTTTATTAGTAGTCTTTTTTTTCTTTAATTTTTATCGCTTGTACTTTTTTCGAATGTGAGACTCTAGATAAATTGTTTTAGCTCTAAAAGAACATCAACCAGAAAATTTTCATTTTAATTAAAACAAATTTATAATTTTTTAAATAAATAGAATATTATTATTATTGTTATTATTAATGTGTACTTTGCAATCTGTTCAACCAACAAACAATAAGCAATCCCCCCGCACGTCCCATTGAGATGAAATGGAATGTACAACATGTAAGTGAAATGTAGTGTTGTACAGATTCAGGCCGACCATTCCCGAAATGTGTGGTTAATTAAAACCCAACCGGTCACCGATATCTAATATCTAGTATTCCGTATAAAAGCGACCAACTTTTATTAGGATTCGAACCTTAGAATCTTAGACTTCGAAAATCAGCTGTTAAAAAATTAATTTACGAAAAGTTTAACAACTAGACCAGACCGCTGGGAAAATAAAATATAATGTTTTTTTTATTAAAAAAAAAAATAATAGAATAACAATTTTTTAAATCAAAAACAGCGATAAATATTTTGTTCCATCATTCGTTATTTCTCAATAAATTCTGGTCCATTTTAGGACAAATTACATCCAAATAATATATTACGATAAATCTCTTATTCCATTTCTTTGTTTCATAATTTTTTTAGAGTTGAAATATTTAAAAAATGGCTACAGTTGATTCGTAATAAATAATAAACGATAAAGGAACCGTCATTAATTACAGATATTTAAAAGGCATAGAATTCTTGAAATCTATAACCTGTAATATAAATAGTTTTTATATATTTATACGCTTTTATAATTATTTCTTTAAATGAATAAAAAATAGCAATAATAAGTTGCTGTTATGTTATTTATGTATGCTGTATATCGTTTATGGAGACAAAAATACAACTGTTGTCTCTAAACAAGTCCATCACAATTTAAGGGATTATAAGAAAACAATAAACAATCGATTTAATAACTCATAAAAAGTCCAAAATGAAATAAAATCGAAGAATAGGCAGGCAGGGAAGATCATATGATCTCAATCTATTGGCACTGGAGTGGAAATTAAGCATTTCTTGACTAATCTAACCAACCGGGTTGGTCCAGTGGTGAACTCGTTTTTGCAAATCAACTGATTTCGAAATCGAGGGTTCCAACTTTCAAATCCTAGTAAAGGCAGTTACTTTTATACGGATTTGAATACTAGATCGTGGGTACCGGTGTTCTTTGGTGGTCAGATTTCAATTAACCACACATCTCAGGAATGGTCGATCTGAGACTGTACAAGACTACACTAGACTGTAGTAGACTTACACTCTAGATATCATCTTCAATCATTCTCTGAAGTAATACCTGACGGTGATTCCCGGAGGCTAAATAGGAAAAAATTTGGCTACTCTAGTCCCATATTTAACTTACGTCAAAATAGGAAAATTCTTCTTGTTTTTTTTTTTTGGGGTATGATTTTTGTTGTTGTTGTTTTGTGTGTGTGTGTATGTGAATATATATATATATATACATATGTTAAAAGTTTACTCTACCAAGTGTACAGATTTCGGTTATTTTTAAGGCATTCCTTTAGTGGTTACATAAGTGTTTGCAGATAAAATTTAAACTGAAATTTAAAAAAAAATTATAAATGAAATCGTTTACATAGCCTATTTGCATATGTTTTGTTTTAATATAACACTATCAGACGTAATAATAATAATTTTTCTCAATATAATATATATATTTTTATAGCCTTACCTAAGGTTCTATAACAATTTCTCTCAGAAGTATTTTTTATCAAAATACAGGTTTCTCCCGTAACGTTTATCGTATAACTTTTTCTCATTCGATTAGCGAATTTTTTTTTCTTTTTAATAACTAATAAAAATATTATTTTCTTTAATTCTTGTTTTTCTGTCTTAAAAAATAAACTGGGAGACGACAAAATATATTACATTTAAGCGGTTATGATGCAGAATTATGGAAAATATAATTAGTACTTTTAACATTTTTAAAATAAATATTAAAAAAAAATTATGAAAATGTGACGGGATAATTTTTTTCGTAATTTTTTTATTTAAATAAAGAGGTGATCAAAATAACTAAAGATAAGTGTCAAAGAAACAAAGAACAACTCGGCACGTCCCAAATTTAATTTTATAAGTAAATCGTTTAAAAATAATGAAATTAAAAAAAAGTCGGCTCCAATTATAAAAGAATCTTATTTGTTCGAGCTGCGCGTTTTTTTTCTGTATACATAAATTAAATTAAATTAAATGTAGTTTTCAAGGTTTTTTACTTTGCAAAGAATATTAAGTCTTTGAAATTTTTTTGTCTTTGTTATTACACGGCTGTCCAAAAAGGAGTGTAATGTATTTAGGGTGTATGATTGTTCTACAATAGTAGCTCAACGGCTTAACCGATTTAGATGTATGACCCCGCGTTGGAATCCTGACGTTACCTGTATATAGATATGTTTAAATAAATTTGAACAATTTAAAAAACAAAATTATACTATACACAAATAACGCAGCAAAATCAATACGTCGAACGAAATGAACACTGTCATTTCCAGGATATAGGCAACGGGAAGTTTATAATATGGGCACTTTACCAGATCACATTGGTCTAAAGCCTTCACGGATCTAACGGCAATGGTCCGAAATTTACGGGCTTCGCACTTCTACATTACACTGTCGAGTAATGATTTGCACTACCCGGCATCCTTTTTTTTTTTAGTTTTTTTGCAGTAGTGCTTTTTAATTTTTAATAGCAATGAAAATGGTTTCATATTAAAATATGTAAAATCAAAGAAACCGACAAGTTAATTTACTACAAACGTAAAAAAATTTTTAGTAGACACCACATGACTTCCTTTTTTTGTTGTTTGTTTAACCTCCAGGTCTTCCGTTAGGTATTGCTTCAAAGGATGAGATGAATGATTTGTAGCGCGTGTGAAAATGCCATGCCTGACCGGGATTCGAACCCGGAACCTCCAGGTGAAAGGCCTGGACGCTATAACTCGCGCCACGAAGGCCAGAACATGATTTCCTTGTACGCCTATTAAATTACATATAATTTTTTTTTTTTAATGAAAAGTACATAAAATTTAATTTCATTAAAAACTTCTGACATTTTTCATTCTCATTTTTTTTTTTTTTTTTGCTATTGAATCGTCGTAAAAAACTGTTTACAATGAGAGGTTAATAATTATTAATAAATCAATACATTTAAATAAAAAAAGAAAGTTAAAAATAAAGGAGAAAGTATGATTCGAACCGATCTGCCTTCCCTTTTGGTCCAAAGTTTTCATTAATTAAAATTTTATTTGGCTATTCTGGAAACAATGAAAATAAGTACCGCTTATGATATATCGTTGAAAAGCTATCAATGAGGGCTTATTATTACAGTTAAGAAAAAATCAAAAATACAATTTCTTTTTTTTGTTTTTGGGCTTTTTTGGACATTTCTGGTCAGTCGATTCCAATCAAAAGGAGAGGTGCACAATTACATGTTACAAAAGTCCTAAAATCAAAATTTCAACAACCTACGGCTAATCGTTCTTGATTTATACGAGATGTACAGACGTCACGCCGAAACTAGTCAAAATGGATTCAGGGATGATCGAAACTGATATTTCCGTTGAAATCTGGAAACCGAAATTTTTCGCTATCACAATACTTCCTTTACGTCGTACAAGGAAGTAAAAAACGATCCAAAAGTTATTTTTTGATTACGTTAGCGGGAATAATACATATATACGCATCGTAAGAGTTAAGCTCATATTTCTACATATTATATATATTATTTTATTCTACTTAACACTTAAGATATTGGTTTTTTCGATTTCTTGGAAAAACATTTTTTTCCATACGGTTAATAGTTTATTATACATTTACATTATGAAGTTAAATTATGAATTTTTTGTTAATTAATTAAAAACTTTTCATACTTCGAATCTATAAAAACATAAATAAAATATTTTCTTTTTATAATTAATCGATATAAATCGTTTATAACTAATAGTTAAAACATAAATTACAAAAAATTATTTTTTTAACATACCTTAGATTATCGTCGTTCAAGTGCAACGTTTTGACTGTTAATCCAAGTTGTTGAAAGCTTAAATCTGGTAAATCTTCTAATTTTGAAAAAGCAATTTTTAATGTAACTTCGTCTTCAGGTTCGAATCGATTTTTTAAAGCGGACAACACCTGTGAAAAATTAGCCATTCGTTCGCACGTTATTTTAGTACCTTGTCTAAAAACATAAGCCGGTCGGCACGTACACGGTGAAATTTCTCTTCGTACCGCGCAATGAAGAGCCGTACCCACTGTAAGCCCTAAAAGGCTATTTAAATACGATGAAATTAACATTAGTTGAAATAATAATATTATATTGTACGACATTTTGATTTTTTTTTTTAAATAAAAAAATTAGTTTTTAATGTAAAATATTGTTGTTTTCTTTTAAATAATAAAAACACTAAAACAAAAAATAAATCACACACTAACACACATCGGTAGTGAAGAGTTCTAAAGATTCCGTCTGATAATTTATCAGCAGGCTGGTCCGGTAATGTTTCCCCCGTTTGGTTTGTTTAGTTATATCCTCTTTCGTTCTAGAGTAATCCCCACCACCTCTCCGCCCCTCCAATCAGTTCACTGACCAACTGTAAAACAGAAAAATATTAATGAATAGAAATAAGGAAAATTAGACGTAACAAAAATAATAATAATAATAAAAACAAGTTAAATAACTATAGCGTTAAATTAAGCGATCTATTATTAAGTTTTTAAGTAGCATTTCATCCTATTACTTCGTTATCAGCTTTACGTCTTCAGTTACATTTAATGTCATATCGTGTTTACTTTTTAATGTTATATATTCACATAATACAATGTAAACAAAACAAAATTATCATTAGTAGACTTACTATTAATTATTACTAACTATTCATTTAGATAATACAATTTTAAACTCCAGGGCGTTTTTTAAACTACTTAGAAAAGGAAGAAACACGATACGGGATTCTTATGATCTGGTAATATTAACAGCGACAAAAATTGACGATTGATTTCTGTTTTTCGTTTATGTTATAAATAATATTTCCTTAAATTAGAAAAAAAAAAACGTTAAATTTCTTTGTATTTTATTATTTTCCTCTAGGTTTAAGGTTAAGATTTTAAGTTTACAGAGAAGTAATTTCTTTAAAATTAAAATTTACATTTCGCAGCCGATTTAAACATAATTTGTATCGTTGTGATCGACACAGTATTTATCTAATAACATTAGCAAATAAACATGGAGAAAATATACATTTTTTAACGCAAATTTGATAAAATTAGATCATGCCTCCTTCATTTTTTAATTATTATTTAGTTTCTCCTATTAACTTCAAATACATAAAAATTTTAACAAATTGAAAAAAAAAAATATATATATATACAGTGTACCACGAAGAAACTTACATGACATGTTCTACTGGTGAACGTAATGAAAAACGTCTATGTATACGTAAATTTGGAAACGCTTTTTTTCAAATTACATGGTAGCGAAATATTTTGTCCAGATTTCAGAAAAAAGAAGTCCTACTGTAATTTTTGGGACCCAAATAATGTTGGTGGTTTCTTATATAATTTAAGTTGGAAGATAGAATAAAACAAGTCCCAGAACGGTAAGTTCAGTAGTTTTTAAAATATCCGACATTAAATACAAAATTCGGTATCGAAAAACAAGTTTTTTTATTAAGTTTGCAGTATTGTTAAATGACCAATAAAAGCGGAAGATTTAGTAACGAAACTTGTAGAGAATTTAATTCTGAGAAAATTAATGTAAATACAGCCGATAAAAAGGAAATAAAAACTTTTAAAAATCGTTTTTTTATTCAAGCAAAAAAGACAGAAAATCGTATTATTCTTTCTGTACCTAATAAATATTCTTCGGTGTATCAGCATTTACGAACGAAAAGGTCATTTCCAACGTGTTCGTTTTCTGTTGAACACCAAGTAAATTATCGTGTTAATGATGAACATCGTATGATTCAGCATATTCAGCGTAGCCCAGCTGCTAGTACCACACAAATTTCATGTTACTCTAGTTTGTGAAAAAAACAAAGTGTGGCGCATCCTACTGAGAGAAATTCTTTCTCCTTTCCGCCTGCAGAAGGTTCAAAATTTGCGGCCAATAGATTACTCCCAACTGTTAAACTTGTATCTATTTGAAGTAAAAGGATACAGCTTTAATTTTTAATTAATTTTTTTTGCAAAACAAAATCAATGTTCTTTATCACGAGAATTTGTCACCTAACAAAACAAACACCTTAAAATCCCACGCTATGGAAAACAAAAAGAACAAAAATACTATTGCTGTCATTATCGGGAATAATATTCATGTTATAAACTGTGCCTTTACTTATTTAACTATCTTTATTTCTTTTTTTCTTTTTTTGCTTGAAGATATCGCCACATAAGCATGTTTGTATGTGGGATATGGAAATGGAATTTTACAGCTTTTAATAAATTCCAAGCTTAATGCCTAAAAGGTTAATGATCACAGTAGTGGTGCCCCTAAAACTTAAAAATAATAATAATAGTAGTTGCGGCATTTTCATTCAATAATTAAAAACATTTGCTCAGATCATTTTCATTAATGCCTTCTGAATCGTTGTACTTATTTATTTACCTTCACGAATGTGAAGGTACTTATTATTTTTAATCATTAATGAGGAATTAAATCACCTACATCTTTCGCTTTATAATTTAAGTATTTTGTGATGCTGCTCTGATTAAGGTTTACCATATTTTCCTCCAATGAAATGTCAAACCATTTCTTTTTTACTTCCTTTTACGAAGTAAAAAGGAAGTATTGTGATCGGGAAAAATTTCAGTATTCAGATTTCAAGGGAAATAACCATTTTCAACATCCCTGAATCCATTTTAACTAGTTTCGGCGTGACGTCTGTACGTACGAATGTATCTCATATAACTCAAAAACGATTAGCCTTAGAATGTTGAAATTTTGGATTTAGGACTGCTGTAATATCTAGTTGGGAACCTCCCCTTTTGACTGTAATCAACTGAACCAAAAGTGTCCAATAAATCAGAAAATCTAAAATTTCTTGGATTTTGGACTTTTTCTTAACTGTAATAATAAGTCCTCATCGAGACCTTTTCAACGCTAATGATTTACATCATAAGCGGTAATTACTTTCATCGGTTCCAGAGTTATAACCAAATAAAATTTTAATTAATGAAATATTTGGATCTTACAAGGGGAAAGCACATCGGTTTGAATTAGACTTAATCTCCTTTTTTTTAACTTTTTTTTTTTTTAATTTAGAATAAATAATAATTCAATAACAACAAAAAAATCTTAAATCAGAAGTAATTAAATAAAATTTTATGTACATTTAAAAATGTGTATATGTATGTAATTTAATAGGCGTACAAGGAAGTCATGGAGTGTCCACATCAGATGTTTTTATTATAATATTAACGCATCTACCTTTCCCTGATGTAATCTATGCAACGTATTTTATTATGCATCCATCAAACTAAAATATTTTTTTATAAGTTATGTTCTACTGAGCCTTTTGTAATTATTAAAACTAACATATTTTATACCTTACAGCACGAAAATAAAAATCTGAATATCTAAACATATGTTTCTTGAATTCTAGATGTGATACTAAGGTAAAAACTTAGTTCAAATAATTATATAAATATTCGTTTTGGTATACTCCCAAATTGAAATTTGTATCGTATGAAAAATTCCATGCCTAACCGGTATTCGAACCCGGGACCTCCGAATGAAAGGCAGAGTCGCTACTACTCCGTCACGGGGATCGGCCTCTATTTATACCACCCGATCTTTATCGTTTTTAAGGATATTTGAAAAGTCTAATTATTCAAAAAAATCATCATACACCTTGTTAAACTGAAAAATTACACTGAAAGTAAGATTCCAAATGACAGTGAATAAGAATTACGAAAATGATAAGAAAATGTCATTGAGAAATCTACGTTGTAAGAACTTCTTAAAATAAATGAAATATATAAACAGAATGATTCAGGAAGAAAGGGAAATATTTTAGGAACTGATTCTAGAGCTTGATATGAGGGAAAAGGTTCATACAAACATATATCCGAAAAATCTTGGTTATCAAGTACGGCTAGCGAAAACTTTCGTCTGGATTTCAGTTTCCCTTTGAAAACTGAAATTTTTAAGGGGTTATGTAGGGGTACACATAGTGCTTCATTATGTTTTTTGACTTGAAAAAACAAAAAAGCAGGTCCCAGAACTGTACCACCCGTAGGTTTCATGATATTCTAGGTAAAACAAAAAAAAATCCCTATTGGCACGCGGGAGGGCGGAGGTAGATTTCACCGGTGCTAAGTAGGGTATAAAAAAGATTTCCATCTTAAAGTTAAGAAAAACTTCAAATTTACTCAGTGTGACAATGGTTGCATGTGAAAAAAAGTCACACGTTTACCATACGACAAACCCCATCTTCTTACAATTTCAGCAACATTTTGGTCATCCCTTACCGTAACGGTTGGTCATATCAAAAATTGTTACAGATAAAAGTTTTAGGTAATGTTTAGAGGAATAACGATAAGGCTATTCGATACTGTGCCTATTAAGGAAGGTATGACTCTTTTTTGTCTTTGAAACCCAATTTTTTCCACCCCCTGGGCCAATGGTTGGTGATATCAAAAAACTTTACTTAGATAAGTTTTAGGCCCTTATCCAAAGAATAGTAGGAACTTTAAAGAAATTCGGTATTTTACTTAAAGGTATAGCGATTTTTGTTTTCGAAAAATCTCCCCCATTTTCACCTCCATGGTCCGATTTTGGTCGTTAACGAATTCGAGCGACATTTTGGGACGAGTTATTTTTAAGGAACAATTTGAAAGTAATTGGCGCAAAATTACGGCAGTTATCATATTCACAAGAAAGTTAAATATATACATAACTTTTGAGCTGACAGTGGTTTTGGGGTCTGGAGGATGTGAAATGCAAAGATATGTCGAAATTTTCGGGAAGTCGAATCATTACCATAGGTAGCTTTCTTATGAAATCAAACGTTTTCTTTAGATTTTAATCACAAAAGTTTGTAAAATGACTGATAAAAGGGTGAATCTTATTATCAAAATTTGTAGGGAGTTTAATTATAAGAATATTTATGTAATAAAATTTATGTAAAACAAAAAAATCAATTTTTATTATTAAAAACAATACTTAACAGAAAAATTTTATGAATTAAGAACAATTAAAAACAAGTGTTTTTACAATAAATTTAGACCTTTGAAAAATTAAAATACTTATAATTTACTCACAAAAAAATATTCACTCTAGTTTATACGATATTAATTTAAAATAAATGTTCGAAAATTCACTGTTAACATCGATACACTTTTCTACATCTTATCTGACATTTTCTGTCGCCAACCTAAACACATCTTCGCGTTCCTTAATGAGGGCAGCAGCATTGAGATGCGACCGATCTGTTCTGCACGTGTGTTTACTGTTTTCTTGTATACCTCGCATTTCATCCATCCCCATAAACAGTAAACTAAGGGAGTAAGGTCTGATGATCTAGATGGCTAATTTACCAGCCCCAAACATCCAATACATTTAAAAGTAAATTTTTAATCTAAGAATTGTCTTACTTCAATAGTGAAATGTGTTGGTGCTCTATCAAGTTGAAAGTACACTTCGATTCGTTTCGCCAATGAGAAATTTTTAAGTACTGTAAGAAATCCATTGTGTTAAGATTCCAGATAATATCTCTTCGTGACATTTTCTAGTATGAAAGGACTATAAGTTAGTTGTCGATCACGCCACATCAAATTTTCAACGAAAATCGTTGCTGGAAATTTGATTCGACTACAATCACATGCTGTGGTCGAATCAAATTTCCAGCAACCCCGATTTTCAGTTATTGTTGACCAATTGACAAAATTGCAGTCATCTGGCACGATCACCAAGCTGAAGATGTTAAACTTTCTGAACATGATAAGTACGCAGTCCGTGAATATGTAATATCCTCATGTCCGTAAGTATGTTTTCTGCACTTTGTGGACAGTTGAATCGGGTAAAAATTTTTCACGTGGTCGAAAAATATTTTTCCTTTCATCACCATGTACCGATTCACATTCAAATGAAACTTGAGCACAGAGAAATGTACCAGTCTTACCAAGATTATTAAAAATTTTACAAAATACTTTACGATTTGAAATTCGTTCAGGATACCTAAGCCGGTATTCTTCCACCACATCTGGAGCATTTTCATCGCAAAAGCCGTTCACAAACATCATGTTAGCATATTCTGCATGAGTGAAGAGACGTGGCATTTTTTCAAAACAAAGTATTCAAAATGGAATTTCATTTTTTTTAAATTCAGATTCAATGCCAGCCTCCGTGGCGCGAGTGGTAGTGTCTCAGCCTTTCATCAGGAGGTGCTGGGTTCGAATCCCGGTCAGGCATGGCATACGCTACATTTCCATATCTCACGCACAACCTTCAAGCTTATTTGGCGATATAATCAAACAAAAAAAAAAAAAAAAAAAAAAAAAAAAAAAAAAATGGAAAAATGTAGGTACCGTTTAGTGTACAACAAACACAATAATACTACATAACTTGAGTTTCAAAAATTAAACAATCAAAATTATGTTAAAAACAACTAAACAGCCAAAGGTTTATTATTAACATGTAACCACAGTTGTATGACAACTGTGAGTAGTATTCAAATAAATTTCGAAGCATAGTTAGTGTTGCCACCCTAATTCAAAAGAATTTTAAACCTAAATTTATTGTTTAAAAAGAATTTTCAATTTTTACAAATTATAATATTTTTATGTTAAGCTTAGTTCTGTTAAAATAAATTTGACTTTAAATAATAAATTGGACTGTTAGTAATAGAAGTTGACTTTTTTCGTTTTTCACTGACTTTATTATATCAGTTTTCTCATAATTAAATTCAGTACAAGTTTTGATAATAAAATTTACGAATTTATTAGTCATTTAACAAAGTT
Organism: Lycorma delicatula; assembly: GCF_047948215.1. Taxonomy (NCBI): domain Eukaryota; kingdom Metazoa; phylum Arthropoda; class Insecta; order Hemiptera; family Fulgoridae; genus Lycorma; species Lycorma delicatula. The sequence goes on from NC_134462.1 coordinate 123,227,408, forward strand.
AGTGTACTTCAAATATAAAAAAAAGTGTTTTCAGTCACCGAAGTTTTCTGTTTTACGTTAGATATCATGAAACCTACAGGTGAAACAGTTCTGGGACCATTTTTATTAAATTTTTCAGGTTAGAAAACATAAGAAATCAATAAATTTACCCCTTTAAAATTTCAATATGACCTCATTTCACCGGGAGTGATAAAAACCGGGCGAAACTTTTCGCTGGCCGTAACTCGAGAAACAAAGCGTTTTCGGACATTATGTTTTTTGTGAATCTTTTTACTTATTTCAAGTCTTATAATCAGTTTCCAAATTATTTCCTTTTCCTCTTGAATTACTCTATATATTGTCGCGTGTTTGCGGCTCGATGTGGACATTGAGAGATTGAAAATTGAAAATGTCTATATACAATTTATTGGTTTAAAAACATTAAAACAAGACGGATCAATAATAATGACAATAGTAACAATAATAGTAAACGACAATCATAAAACATATAATAAAAATAGTAATCACAACCACAATAATAATAATAAATGCCAATTATAATAATAAACAATGATTACAAAAAAAAGCAATTTAAAGTAATCAAGATTTATTTACAGGTAGTTAAATATTAAAAACAAAATTCAATCCCATCGACAAAAGACATTAGCATGACCGCTAGCTAGTCTTAACACTTTCTACCACTAGTCTTGTATTAACAACAATAGTACAATAGATAAGACAAGTATAAAGTTCTTTCACTACAAACGCCTTTGCTGCTCACAAATAAAATTGCCCTTAGCAGTTTATGAATGAAATTTAGTACATTATCTCTTTAACTTATTGTGTTACAGTAACTCACCGAACCGTTTCTTGTTTTCGTGTACTGGAATAACTTGTAACGTTACCCTAATCGCGTCGAACTTAATTCACTAATAATGCGATCCTTCACTGAACTCCTCGCAGAACTCTCCTGGCAGACTGACATCATAACGTCTCGCTTAGACTGATTTAATGTAGCCTTACTCGGAGCATTTATACTTCTATTTTCTTTACCTGCCAGACCGGATCAAATTCGAAACGTGAGAATGATCGTCCACCCTCACATTTTTCCATGAAAATCCAAACCTGGCTTCGGTAACTCTTCTCACGGAACAACATCTGTTTAGGTGTGTCAGTGGGCAGTATTACAAAATACGATTGTTAAACGGATCTGTTACCTTTACTAAAAGGGTTCCGTTTAGCCCCTTTCTGGATTCCTCCCATTATTATATTTTCTTCTTAATCGTTAGGAATCCGTTACACAGGTCCATTATATCGTTACAATATATATACATAAAGAGTACATATAATATTAAGATTCTAAGATTCTCGTTAAATATTTTTTAAACAATCAAGACAAAATCATCGACTTAAAAAAAATTACTAAAACAAAATGAGCCATCATTTTTTTTTCCTCTTAATATTACCGCTCAAATCTTAATCGCTGAAATATAATCATACCGCTCAAATATTACCGTCATTTTATTTTTATTATAAATTTACTTCGTTTCAAGCATTCGGAAACAATCCAACTAAGATTTTTTTGTAAAAAATACAATCATCTCTCCGAAAATCGCATTATTCTTTCTGTATCTAACATTCTTCGGTGTGTCAGCATTTATGAACGAAAGGGTCATTTCCAGCGTTTACAGTTTTCTGTTGAACGCCAAGTAAATCATCGTGTTAATCACGATCATCGAGCGATTCAGTATAGCCCAGGCACTAGTACTAGGTGAATTTCACGTCGCACTTGTTTGTCAAAAAACAAAGCATGGCGATTCCTATGGGAAGAAAACCATTATCCTTTCCGCCAGCAGAAGGGTCAAAATTTTCGGCCAACAGATTACCCTTCCGTTAAACTCGGGAAACCTCTTCTGTTTTCAATGGAAACTTTACAGGAGATGCATACGTTCATTTCTTGAAATATAATTTGCCGGCTTTTTTGAGAAATGTACCTTTACAAAGTATTTGCAATTAATTTTCCAGTGCGATGGTGCAACGCCACATTTTTCTTTCGTAGCTTGAAATCACCTGAATGCTAATTTCTTAAATTGGATTGGACGCGACGGTACTATCGATTGGTCACCACGATCACCTGATTTAACGCCACTAGATTACTTCATTTGGGGTCACATGAAAACGATAGTATACGGTAAAATGTTAATACTAAAGAAGAGTTACTCATTAAAATACGAAATGCTATTAAATTTATACGAAACGATACTGAGATTATAGGAAAGCTACCGTAAATATTTTACCTCGGGCAGAGAGCCGTGTACATTGTGAAGGAGGAAATTTCGAACAATTACTGAAACTGAAGTTTGTTATTCTGTTACCATTTATCAGTTTATGTATTTTTTTTATTTGCTACATTAAAAATAATGTTTATTAGGTACAGAAAGAGTAATACGATTTTCTCACTATTTTTCGTGTTTTTCTTCAATAAAAACCCGAATTTTCAAAGTTTTTATTTACTTTTTATCGGCTGTATTTACATTAATTTTCTCAGAAAATTCTCTACAAGTTTTATTACTAAATCTTCCACATTTATGTCATTTAACAAAGCTATTGTACGACAAACATTGAAAAAAAAAAAAAATTGTTTTTCGATACCAAATTTTGTGCTTTACATAGCATATCTTAAAAAACTACTGGAGTTACAGTTCTAGGACCTGTTTTATCCTATTTCCCAGTTCAAGTTAAATAAGAAACCACCAACTTTACTCCTTAATTTTGATACCAAAAATTACAGTAGGGCTTCTTTTTGTTATAAGAGTTGAAATCCGGGCGATATCTTTCGCTAGCCGTAATAACTCGAAAACAAAGTTTTTCCAGATCTATTTTTATATTGATTTTTTTCATTATTTTCAGCAGTAGAACACGTCCTATGTTTCTCCGTTTCTTCGTGGGATACTGTATATTTTGCCAGTTTAAAAAAAAAATAATAATTATATATTTCAACGGAAATGATTTATTGAATAACATTAAATTTTTGTAACCTCAAAGTTGTTAATTTTTGGTTTCAACGAGTAATCAAATATAATAAATACATAGTTGAATTCATAGTATGTACTTTTTTTAATAATATTTCGACATCGATTAGATTTACGGAATTAATTAAATTGTCATTGGAAAAATAAATTTTCTATTATATATATATATATATATATATGAAAAAAAAATTTCCCTAAATATTTCTTTGTTTGATAGGCCTAACAGGCTTATTAAAAAAAAATTATAATAATAATACTAATAATGAAATTTTATAAAAATTAATTTGTTTTTTACTGTGTCAAATGCTTAGATGCAATTCATTTATTTTAAAATGTACTCCAGCATAAAAAAATAAATAATTCTATTTATAAAAATTAAACGCACGGAATTTAATTGGATATAACATAATTATAATAAGCCTATACATTATCTTTTTCTTTAATCGTAAAAATAAGACTATTAAATTAATTTACTGGAATGTACTTCCTTAGTAAATTTGTTTATTTTCATTGATGATTTGTGTCTATTTATTTAATTTTGTGCGTGCGTGATGTTTATCTACTTAATGTTTTTTTATTCATAGATATGTGTAATATTACATGCGTAAAAAAAGGGTACATCTGTTTTTTTTTAGATTATAAATCTTACCATGTAATGTAGCACATAGTGACATAATGAGTTAGTTACGATATACTCTTGTATTTTACTTATATACGTATATAGGCTATTCACTAATAAGTAGAGTTCAATAATCAATACGTGATGTCGGTTCCGTACGTTTCTGTTTAGTATATTTATTGATGTTTATTTGGTTGTTATGAATAATAATATAAAATAATTAGGTAAGATAAACAAATAATATTATGATAATAAATTGATTTTTGAGTTATAAATCCTTGCCCCTGTCATAATAAATAATAAAATATCGTTTTATTTTTAATTAAAATATTGTTAAATTTAACTTTTAGTTCTATTTTTAGATTATAAACACTATTAATTTTGTTTTTTTTTTTAAATTATTTTTTATGAAATTGTATTTAGACCTAATTATTGAATAATTACATCATCAGATACGGTAATAATTACAACTGAGATTTTTTTTTTCAAAATTAAATAAAGACGTTATGTTTTCAATAATCGAATAAAGATAATAATTTTACTGATGATAATACAGATTGTGGGTTTGAATATCGCTTTTTGTTCTAATATTATTTTACACATTTAACGACTCGTTTTCAAAACAACATTTTTAATTCTTCTAAAACTTTTTATAGGTAATTATCATCAACACCTTTCTCAATCGGTAATAAGATATTGAATATATGGTTCTAAAAGACCTCAATTATAAAAGTAAACTTTATATTATTTTGAAAATAAGTCGTTTAAAATGTTTAATTTTATGTTAAACGCGTACAATATTTTAAAATAGTAGGATATGTTTATGGTACAGATTTTGCGAAATGTGTAAAATCATTTGGAAGATTTTTTTGTACTAAAATCTGCAGGAAGAATTTATTTGCGTATTTAATTAATGAATCCTAGGTATCTTAAAACTTTTTATGAAGTATTTAGGTTATAAATCTATGAAAGTATGTTTTTATTTAGAAACATGTATTCTAAAGGTTTTTTTTAATGAAAATCTGCCGAACGCTAAGAAATTTCATTACGTTAAACAGAGTTTACAATAAAAATTCCACCTACAATTTGAACTTTATTGTATCGACTTGACTGAAAATTAAACGTAACTATTTTTTTAGGGATGCAGTAGCAACACCGAGCTCTCTAACAACTATTACAAACATACATTTTATTTTTTCTACATGCGGAGTAAAACGTTTTAGCCGCTTTAGTAATATGTGCAAAATCGAAATGTGGATAGTGGGCGTGGCAACTTAAATGGAGATCAGTGCAGCTCTAGCCGTTATCTACCTCTCTTCTCTATATATAAACTATAGCATATTTCACTTCGTAGCCTACAAAAATCTCCTCACTGCTTCGTTTAAAACCAATGATGTCAGCTATCACTAGAGAATTAAGAATGCATTCGTTTTTAGCGGCAGCTGTCTCCAGCAGTATTGTGGTTAAAATTTAAACCACATGTTTTTTTTTTTAAAGATTGGTAATTTTTTTAACAATAATGTTGTTAGTCAGTTGCTTAATTAAATTAAATGTTCCAGACTTTATATATATATTAGCCGAGGTCCGTCTAGTCAGAACCTGGACTCTTGGGATTCGGGTCAGTTCAAGCGCATCCCGGAATCGACTCAGGGGCTCTTCGGGGCCTCCCGGTGCCAAGGGGCCAATCCGATGGCGTAGAGCTCGCTATTCTCACCTACCCAGAGAGACCCCCGTAAGTTATCCTCATGGTTGTGAGAATAATACTGATAAATAATAATTAATAATGAAAAAAAATTAAATAACAAAAGTTAGAACAATAGTAACTATGGTAACAGACTTACACAAAAATTCATAACTTATTTCTTCGCCGTGGTGGCAGAAATGATTAATCTATTTTTTTCCTTAATATCTTTAATTAACAACTTTACCATCCTTGGGGGCGAAGAAATAATGAATATTTTTAATACCTTAACCTTCAAGGGAGCTAGGGCCTCGGTCGATGACTAAAAACGTTCCCTGGGATATCACGAATGTATCCTGAAAATTTGAAAGTAATCGGTCGGTCGGTTCTCGCGTGATGCGATAACAAACAAACACATAAACTACATACACATATACGAGTACATGTAAATACTCGTAAATATAAATTTCAGAATAACCGTGATCTGAAAATTTAAAAACTGTTAATTTTCAGAATTTAGTTATTAATATTTCAACAAAAAGGAAGATTATTTGTATATAAAAAAAATTTCAGGATCATCTTCTAGTCAAATTTTAAGTTCGGTTTCACCAAAATTCAGTTTAGTAATATGAAACCGTTTCCAAAATTTTCTTCATTCTGAATGTTTTAAGTAAGTTTTTCGATTACGTTTGCGTATAATATTTTCCTGTTATTAGGAAAATGTATTTTGAGTACAAAAAAAAATCAAAATATTTGAACTTTTGTTTTAATATAGAGTGATTCAGGAAAATGGGAAATTTTGAAATTTGTGTTGGTAGTTTAATTACTATATATGCATGGAATCAGTGACGGCTCGCATACAGGCACAGTGGAACTGCAGCACGCCGTATTTCCACTTGAAATGATCGATAACATTTAATATAACGAGTCCTTTTTTCCTTAATTCTTTCTTTATACTTGTACAATAAATAATCCTTAAGCTTAATGTCAGTAGCCATCCCCAGTTTACGAAAAAGATACAAAAATCTTTGTATGAAACTGTGCGCTTCACAGTTCCAGCGGCGTGACGTTTGGCTGTTGTGCGTATGCACACAAAGGAAGCTGCACGCGAGGCTGCGAGGGAGAGAGAGAGAGAACTGTCTCTCCCGCAGTGCCGACCCTGGCGGAAGATAACATTTTTTTCATCCTGCTTCCAGCTATTCTATGTCATTCATTTCTTTTCAGTTCTTTTATTTTACAGAAAACTTTAACCGTGGCCTTGATAAGGACCAGAAAAAAATTTTCTGGAGCAGCACCCCCACTAATTTTAACTACGAGCCGCCACTGCTTGGAATGGTGGGCAACGTGCTTTTGCTATCATAGGTTTTTATAAAAATAATAACAGATGACAGTTTGGAGGCTGCACGTAGAGAATTTTGCCGTGATTTTAATTAGGATATCACGACCGTGTACCGTTAGCGTATACAATTAACAAACGGTTACGTAATTTTGAGCAAACCCGTTCAGGAAAGAAAAAGAAACCTTCTAGCTGCGTGCAGACCGTTCGTACGCCAGACGGTATAGAGACTGTTCGTGTTGCTGTCATAAAGAACCCACACCGTTCGTCATCTTGCAGTATCTTTACAGTCAAGTATTCGAAGAGTAGTGTTGCAGGACTTACTTATCCGTGCAAGTTACAGTTCATCCAGGATCTGAATCCAAACGATCACATAATGCGCCATCAATTCTATGAACCAACGCTGTAAAAGTAAATCAGGACAATGCCTTCGTTAACAAGTGTGGATATTGGACGAAGCCCGTTGCCACCTTAACGGATTTGCTAATAAAAAAATGTTCGTTTCTGGGCACAAGAGAGTTCTACACAGCTACACCGGCACCGCCAAGGTTTTGCGCTACACATCAACAAGGTTACCGTGCTGTGTGCTGTGTGCTGTGTCACGTTATAGCATAATAGACCCTTATTTTTTTTAAAACGAAGATTGACTAACGAATACAATCACATCAGATCGATACGTTGCTGTACTGAAAATATTTGTTGCGCAAAATCTACAGACGTTTCCACAAATTATTTACAACGCTTGGTTTCAACAAAATAGATAAAAATCACATACAACACGAATATCGATGGCTACTGTAAGCCAATCGTTTGGTAACCGGGAAATTTCGAGAAATGATGACATTCTATAGCCTTCCAGGTCTTCTGATTTGTCGGTGTGCGATTTCTTCTTGCAGTATCACCGTAAAATCAAAGTTTACAGTAATCGACTTGTTGTGGTTGACGAAATGAAGGCTAAGATCCGAAGAAAAATTACTGAAATTCCTATTGAAATGCTGCTTCAAACCATGTAGAATTCACTACGAGACTAGGAATGTCTATGCAGAGAGGGACTCGCCTGCAAGACGTAATCTTTAAAAAACAAATTTTGTGTACATATTTTTAAATGGAGTGTTTTTTCTATTTACATATTATAAATAAATTTACATAATATAAATTTTTTTAATAAGAATATCTAATTTTCAAAATTTCCCGTTTCTTTGAATCATTCTGCATAACGTTAATGTTCACAGTTGTTTCATAGAACTATGATTTTAATATGATGTAAGTAGATACGATATCTATCTAATTTATTATAGACTCTGAAGGAAATAAGATTCGAATATTAATCGATTAAAACATTCTTCGTTGATTAATAATAATTATTATTATGGCTTCCTGTGAGGTATCATCTTTATCCCTTTGTAAGTAGTAGTAATAAATAAAATATAGAATTCCTACAAAACACAGCTAACAATCCCTTCACTTAATTTTTGTCAAAAGTTGAAAAAATAATCTAATATTCAAATCCACTTAAATAAAAAATCTGATGTGAACACCACATGACTTCCTTGTACGTCTATTAAATTACATATAAACATTTTTAGATGTACATAAAAAGTTTTTCATTAATAGTTTCTGATATTTTTTAACTTTTTTTTGTTATTCAATTATTGTTCATCGTAAAAGTATTTTACAATCGCAAGTTAATAATTATTAACAAACAATATAATTAAACTAAAAAATTAAATTAAAAAAACGAAAGGAGATGAAGTCGAATTCGAACCGACGATGTGCCTTCCCCATTTCATTAATTAAACTTTTATTTGACTATTAACTCTGGAACCAATGAAAATAGATACCAATTACGATATATCGTTGAAAAGCTCTCAAAATTATTACTGCAGTTAAGAAAAAGTCCAAAATCCAACTTTTTTTTATTTTGAGCTTTTTCGGACACTTTTGGTCCAGCCGATTGCAATCGAAAGAGAAGGTGCACAACAGACCTAAACCCAAAATTTCAACATCCTACGGCTAATCCTTTTTGAGTTATGCGAACGAGATACGTACATATGTCACTGTCAGCGTATGCGACTCCCTCCGGCGAGGGAAAAGCATTGCATCCTTCAAACACTAGGGTCCCCAAAGCCGCATTCCTCCTAGGCCGGAAGGCTTAAGCAAGGAAAGGACTTCAGAGAACGAACTGAAGGGGAATCACGCCGGAAGAACGAAGCGCATACGCGGCTAGTCTCCCAAGGTCATCCCGACCCAATAGGGAAAGACATCCTCTTTGTGACGATCCCGGTCGCCACACCACCCCCTCTGTTCCTAGATCTCCGGTAAAGCCCTGATGGGCTTTACCGGAGATCACCTTCTAGACCCTCAATATCTGATTACATATTTCAATCATCAGTACGGCCTCTATCAGGATTTCCGATACAAATGCCTCGAAAGACATTTACATCGGTGTTAAAACCCAACAACTAACAAAAGATATTTTCAAACTCGCCTAAACCGAATCAATAAAGTTTATAAATTGAGCTATAATAAAATATTAATCTCATATTCTCAAAAATTGTTCGCAACGACGCAATTTTGACCTACCATACCAAAGCAACCAAAATTACCAAACAATTCCCGAACATACCAAACAACAACCGGGCATAATTGCCAAATGCGCCAACTCTGGCTGAAAAATACCCAAACGGGTCCCTAGCTATCAGGCTACTGTTCTACACTAAACGTCCTCTGCAGTCCTTTCGAACACAAAAAAGCTTAAAAATCTTTCAACAGTGCACCACTCATTTCTAAATTTCCAGTTAGCTTGGAGATCCAGACTCGAACCGATACCCTGAAGCTGCCTGATCATCTCTACACGCCTAAACTCATATTTTGAGTAGACGTACGGCACATGATATGCAGCATCCGACATTAAGCATCAAGGACATCGACCCGAGTCAGTCAGGCCAAATCAAGCCAGCCTGTCTCGAAATGAACCGTGCCTCAAAAGGAACTGAGCCGCATGCCGGTTGGGGAAGATCCACGAGGCGATTCTCAACGCCCTTTCGTCTGGAAAGAGACCGTGCTTATACCGGCCATCTGCCGTCTCATTCCACCTGTCCTGCCAAACACGAAAACCTTCCTCCTCTATTTCCCGTATTCGCTGCGCAGTCATTTCACCCGACTTCATAATAAGTAACAGTTAACGCTGAACCCTCAACAGAATATCGCGATAGCTTTTATAACGCCATTCTGTTTGCTCAAAAAGATGCTACTTAAAGCATTATCGCCTTGCATGCGCACCTCTATACAAAATTTTCATCGTTTTAAAATTTAGACTCCAATCTGGATGGACCACCCTACGAATGCCAAATAAGGTATCAAACGCCTTTTTAGCGACACTGAAAATGGTTCTTGAATCTAAAATTCTCATCAACGAGTACACCCAAATATCATTGCAACGAATAGGATGGTCGGTCATCAAAACACGGGCTCCAGTAAAATAATTCCGTCCATAAATAAAACCGCCATTAAATAAATACCCGCCCGATAAAAAAAAGACACTACAGCAAGGGACTTTAGTCCAGAAGTTGCGATTAGTAAGGGGATACATAAATCTCCCGCAGCGTGCGTTCCGTTCCGTACCGTAGAGTAATACTATCGAGTTTCATTTAAATACATCCTCCCACACTCAGCTATCGATAAATAAGATATATTAAAAAAAGCCTTGTTGAAATTTCAAATAATAACTAAATTTTTTAAAAATCTGTAAGAAATTATATTAAAAACAATTTCTTCACGCGTTCCTTTAAACCTTTTGGAATAAAATTGCGTTAAAAATTTTTTTGTGACTACTAAGACCCTCTAAGTGGAATAAACCCATCAAGTAATACTTTAATTTCTTATGAAAAGGGGTTTGGGAGATGCAGTATAAATAATTGAAGTTTTCCAGTGGATAGTTTACAAAAGAAAATTTAATTCCGCAATTCTGAGTCAAGTTTTAATTTTCTTAAACAGAATAAATTTCATTTTAAAAATATCAGTTAACGAATGATAAGACAAACGTTTATTGTAAAAGTATCTGAGATTATGATATTACATCATTTCACTCGATTTTTTTTTTACTGTTTGTTTCAAAGTAGTAATATGAGTTTAACGGCAGTAACGCGTGACCTAATTCAGCTTATAATTCATGATTAAGGGGTGTTGTTACATAAACTCTTAAAATATACTACTTTTTTTATAAATTCGGGCAAAGTAGAGAAATAGAAAGGAAGTGATATCTAGTTAATTTTGTTTAATACTTTTCACGTAATATTTATAAGAAGAAAAAGTTGATATATAGAAACATTAAATATATGAGAACCGATTTTCAGACTATATCTAAGTTTAAGATTTCTTCGGTGTCACATTTCTTATATAAATTGATTTGAACAAATATATTTGTTATTCTTTAAAATATGTATTGTTAATTTTTTCTATTTTTTTTTCTCTTAATATTACGTATCCATAATAATTAATTTTATTATCTTATTTTGTTGGGACCTTGAATCAGCCCAGTACAACAAAGCAATTATCTAAAAATACTTTACATCATTATGAATAAATTAATAATTCTCATAAGTTTCTGTATACGGAGTGTATAAAAAAAAATTATATTAAAGAATAATGGTATATTTTCCTATTCACATTTATTTATTTCATATCAATGACCCTGCTTGTTATCACTTGCACTGTATTTGACCGGCAGGACACACTCGTTAATGAAAAAAATATCTATATAAGTGTAATATATACAAAATAAATCTATTTTATTTGTATATAAAATAATAATAATAGTAATAACAAAAAAAATATTATCTGCGATCGACAATAGGAAACGGTTTAGTTACGCGCTTCAGTGGTGTCCTTTAAAATTCTTACGTGACACATGCATGTTTGTATATGTATATTTATGAACGTGCTTATTGTGCGCGTAAGAAATGTTTTCAATAAAATTACTCGTCAGTTGCATCGAGATACTCTCTAAGATAACAATAGCATTACAGATAACTATACTTTACTTTATCTATCGATAGTATACGCGCGCGTGCGTATATATATATTAATGAAACTTGTTTTAATTGGTTTAAGTTGAACACAAGCTATCATTTGGTCGATCAAATACCGAGTACATGTTGATAACCTTAGTATTACGATGGAATTTACGTATTTTCTTGTTTAAAATTCCATTAAATTAGATTTTTCTATAAATCAGAGTTTTAATCTGATGAAAGTTTGATTTGATTCTATAAATTTACAGTTCACGAGATAAATAAAAAATAAATCTACCGAGATTTTTTCTATCTTTAAACCTTTTCTTCTTAAATCTAATAAAGTTATTACGTGTGAATTATTAATTCACACAATTTTTTTTTTAAATTAATAATTCTTTTAGTTGATTAATATATAGTTTTTTTATTATTATTTATCATATTAATTATTTATTTATCATAAATAAATAAAATTATTTATCATTTTTAAGCTAAAAACATAAACTAATTTAATTAACGTATACTTCAATGTACCACACGCACCATTTTGCTCGGAATGACGATTTTAAAAACAGCCTGCGCGTTGTATATGGATTCTAAGATTTCACACGATGATGTAATCAATAAACATATATATATATATAGAATGAGCAACATAAAACCGAACCCATAAAAAAACCGCAGCAAAATCGGTAGGTTATGTTGGAATGTAATTTTACGAATGATACGGATATATTAAATAAGAAAATCATAAAACTTAATTTAAATGTTGCATTTATTTATCTAATTGTTACAAAAGATGTTCAAAACGACCACCCTGGGCGTCGATGCACATTTGTGCTCGACTGATCATGTCAGTCGGGTTCGGTTTTATGTTGCTCACTCTGTGATTAATCAATCCATACAGAATTTTAATACTAACTGCTTTGTTTTGATTACAAACCAACATCCGATGAAATAAATGCACATTTGTGCTCGACTGATCATGTCAGTCGGGTTCGGTTTTATGTTGCTCACTCTGTGATTAATCAATCCATACAGAATTTTAATACTAACTGCTTTGTTTTGATTACAAACCAACATCCGATGAAATAAAATTATGTAGAAAAACAAAAAAATTGAGTATAAGTGATTACCGGTATCAGAAAATTATACTTTTATCTACAATGTAACGCCAGTCTTATCGGAAGCTGTCCCTTCCATATTTCTCACGCATAGGTTATTCTTATTTCATAAAACAACATTATCGATCATTTTATAGTCATTTTACGATCGGATTTCTTTGTGACAACGACGGTTTCAGTACGTAAACGTTTTGTGTAAAGGAGAACAACAGATGAGTGAAAAAAGGAGACGGCGTTTATTCACTGTTGCAGAAAAGTTACGTGATATTTATTGCTTACGAAAAGAAGCACGGAGACCATACTACAGGCAGAAAATTTGATAGCGAAGTCCTGCATTCTTGAGTGGTGAAAGAAAGAAAATGAATTTCTCGTAGCCGATAAAAAAGGAGATCATTTTGGTGGAAAACCCCGGAATATCCGGAAATAGAAGAAGAAATTGCAGCGCATATACGAAATGTAGTAGGTTTGCATATCAACAGAAACGTCTCAAATGATATCCCTGGAAATAATACTGGACATTTTGGATGAATTAAATATCGCTAGGATTTGGTTTGTCTGGCATTTCTCCCACCACCACCCCATTCGTCGCCCTAAAGCATAAAACCGAATGTCCGTATCACAAACGGCTACTGTTCCTCAAAACGGTTTAGCGACCAATATCCTAATTAGCTCCTAGAGTTTACCTAACTGCGTGAGAGGAATAAGCGTGGTGCTCTACACCACTCTCTTGCGTGTCCCACCGCTCACTTGTTATATATTACTAAGATGGGTAGGCGCAGCCCGTCTACATACTAAAATAAATTAAACTTTATGCTTGTCAATAAAGTATATAAATTGTCAATATAGTTTAAATTATTAAACTATATACTTGTCAATAAATTAAAATTTATTCCGTCAAGGAATATCGCCAGGATTATCAATTTAAGGCTAGTCTTAAAAAAACGGGGAGTATGTCGTTTTTTGCCAACAATTTCTATTCGAAGAGGAATGACAATAGCACAGCAACTAAATGAAGTATACGAAGATAAACAGACAAAGTATCAAAGATGCGTCATAGATTTAAAAAATAGGAATAATTTTTCCGTAGATCAAATCGGCAATGAGGACCGCACACCGGTGACATTCGAAATTCCATCTACAACAACAATTGAAAGCATATTTGCAAAGAGTGTTCAGATACAAACTGTCGGTTACGAAAAACTGTATTGCTCGGTAAGTTGGCAATACTTTCCGACGGGAAAAAATTACTCCCTTTTATAATCTTTAAAAGAAAACATGTACCGAAAGGTGAAAAATTTCCACTCAATATTATCACACGAGCACAAGGAAAGGGATGGATCATTACTGGATTAAACCCGTCTGGAAGCGTGAACCAGGCGCTTTCTTACGAAAACCTTCACGTACTTGTAATGGATAGTGTGTTTTGCTGGAAAGTGTGATGAGGTTATTTATTATTCCTGGTGAAATGACATCTATTCTTCAACCTCTGTGTATCTGCGTAAACCACCGTTTAAAACCTATACAAACTTGATGGTCAACACGAGACTATCCCATCCGGTACACTAAGTGAGCCGAATGTCTGCTCCTCTGTTTGTCAATCGAACAGTAGGCTGGCTTTGGTGGGACGGGCGAACGGGGTTTGTTGCACTATCCAACCAGATGACATCATCCGATTACTAATGAAATGACACGTTTGTATATAATATGCAAACACAACAGACTAGTACACTAGACACAGCAGTTGATGAGGAGCAAACTTTTAGCTTACGTATTATAGAATTATAAACTGTTTTTGATACAATTTTCAGAGTGGATTATGCGAGCCGATCAGAAATTCTGGATGATTTGATTAAAAGATACGTTCAAGAAATGCTCTATTTCGAATGCTCTGGGATGGAATAAGGATGATTATTTGGGATTAAGTGATTACTAAGATAATTGCAATTCTACGGATGACAGTAACCCGAGCACTGATGAATTAAGGTAAATATCTACTATAATTTCGACGCTTTTAGATTACAGAATAAACTGATTTATTAACATTAATAATGTTGAAAGGTCAATCTTCTACGAATTCTTTTTTAATAAAATGCAAAAAAGTAACAATATTTTACTTACTTTTTCAATTTTCCAAAGATGGGTGTGCGTAATACATGGATAGGTATATCATTTTATTTTAATTGATGAGAAGCCAAAAAAATTATATTCTTTCTAAATTTTTTTTTCATGTACCTTTGTTCAGTAATCATTATTTTATCTCACCGATTACTATTTTAATTCCTAGCCTCCTTTTGAGAGAATCAACAACGGCTAGCGTTATCGACGCTACCTTAATGATAAGTCTAATCTAAGGAGAAAGTTTTATAACATTAAAATAGTATATGTGAGATTTTGATTTAATGTATTCTACAACAAATAAGTTAAAAATGCAATCTTAGAACGGTATAGAACAACTGTTCCACTCTCCCATTGGCAAAAATGTTTTTAATAATTAACACCCTAAGAATGTATTTTAACATTCAAGTGATAAAATATTAAAGCAATAGAATTTTAAACTACTTTCATTAAGATTTTTTTAAAATTTAAAATAGGGGGTTTCCTTTCTCCATTTTACGCGAACAATTTTATTATTATTATTATTATTTACTCTCTGGGGATGAATTTTGGTAAAAAATTTCAGGGAAACTCAAAGTAAAATAAAATTCGAAACAATCTTCATATAAAATATTTATTTTGACTGAGGGTTTTCCATAAAAAGTGGTATCTAGAGCAAAACCAAAAAGAAACGTAGCATGTACATACAAATAATTTGAAATACAAACACAAATAACTTGAAATAAAAACAGACTGCAAAGAAATCTAGAAACGAGTAAACATCGAAAGTACTCACGATGAAGTGTTTTTCTCTTATTGTTAGGTTCTAATTAATATTACATCCTGACCTGATGATCCATGAGTGTAATACGCTGCAGGTACACTCATTTTTACGAACAAGGGACAGCTGTTAACGGGCTCAAAATTAAGAAAGCTGTACTAGATTAGAGAGACTATCAAGTTACCATAAGCTAAATAAATCCCGGAACAGTTTTGAGTATAATAGTAGGATTTGTGTTTGGATTTTACATTTTGCGATTGTTGGTTAATTTTGTTCTTTGTTTATTTTTATCGTGTAAAAGCAAACATAGACTGTATAGAATGTTTATTGTTAGTATGGATAAACATTTTAATCGAACAAATTTTAAAAACATAAATTTTACGTTATAAATATTCCTTATTAGTCTTCCTTACTACTAATACAAGTATTATGATTAGTTTTATATATAACTTCCTCTTTTTATTTGTTAAATTTTCCGTATTAATAGAAATAAATTTCGTAAAAACTATAGTATAAAATAGTAATATTTTAATTCTATATACGTTATAAAATAAATGCAAAAATTTCAATAATATTTAAATAAATAAGTCGCAATATACGTATTACATTACACAATACGTATTACATTTTAAATAATTTATATAGTACTACACTTTAAAATAAGCCTACAAAGATTTTTGATCATAAAAACATGCAATCTATTGTTTTAAGAAATAAATTCGAAGCTGAATGTGGGAATACGCTTAATGTGTGATAGAAATTTGTAATGTATGAAAAATGCTAAATCAAAAGTAATATATAAAAAAAAATCTAATATAAATTATTATTTATATTAATAGATTTATTATGAGACGAGACAAAAGCTTGGAATAGAAAAAATGGAGACAATAATGGAGCCAGGGACTTGCCAATAGACAGAACACCATATGATGATTAATACATTTTAGTTATAAATTTGTAACTTTAAAGAAAAATTATTATTTTTAAGTTTTACTTTTTGTTTAATTATTCCATCGCATATCAACAATTTGGTACCCGATTATATTTACTTGATGACAGATGAAAATTTTGGCGTATGAAAAAAGA
The DNA here is from genome assembly GCF_047948215.1 of Lycorma delicatula. NCBI lineage: Eukaryota > Metazoa > Arthropoda > Insecta > Hemiptera > Fulgoridae > Lycorma > Lycorma delicatula. The sequence goes on from NC_134462.1 coordinate 123,244,152, forward strand.
TCATACCTGACCGAAATTCGAACTGATAATAATAAATAAAACAATAATATATTTCAGACTGATAACCAAAAGCATTAGTCCTTCGAAGAGATCAACTTGCTGCAAAAAACGTAATTTTAAATATACTGAATGTCCCACGAAGAAATTTTCACGACTCGTTCTGCTAGTGAAAATAATTAATGGATTCATAAAAACATAGGTCTAGAAACGGTTTATTTTCAATTTCGCCCGGATTTCAGCTGTTCTAATAAAAAAAAGCCCTACTGTAATTTTTGGGACCCAAAATAAGGTGTACGGTTGGTGGTTTCTCATGTTATTTGAGCTGGGAATAGGATAAAACAGGACCCAGAACTGTAACCCACAGGGTTGTTCTAGTGGTTAAACTCGTCATCGCAAATCAGCTGATTTCGAAATCGAAAGTCCTAAAATTCAAATCCTAGTAAAGGCAATAACTTTTATACGGATTTGATTATTAGATCGTGGATACCGGTGTTCTTTAGCGGTTGGGTTTCACTTAACCACACACATCTCAGGAACGGTCGACCTGACACTGTACAAGACTACGGCTTCATTTACATTCATTCATACATATTATCCTCACTCATCCTCTGAAGTAATAACTTACGGTGGTTCCGAGACTAAACAGAAAAACAGAGAGAGGTCCCAGAACTGTAATTCTAGTAGTTTTTAAGATATCCGACGTAAAGTACAAAACTCGGTATCGAAAAACAAGTTTTATTTAGGTTTTTAGTGAAATAGCTTTGTTAAATGACTAATAAATGCAAAATACGACCAACTTTACTCCTTAATTTGGGTCTCAAAAATTACAGTAGGGCTTCTTATAAAGTAATTTTAAAAGTAATAATTTTAAATTATCTTCTTAAAAGTAATTTTCTTGAAAACAAAATTAGTGGAATGTTTTTATTTATTTTTTTGATGAAAGCCATGTATTAATAAAATTAAATTTCGTAAAAATTATAATATAAAATAATAATATTTTAATTCTATATACGTTATAAAATATTTCAATCATATTTAAATAAATCAGTCGCAATAAGAACTACGTATTACATTTTTAATAATTTATATATTTTCTCATGATTAAAAAATTTGTTTTTTCTATTTATTTCCTCAACATTACGGACTTGCTTGATATATTTGAACAAATTAAATTCACTTGTTTTAATATATCTTCTCTACTGCAAATATGGTTCTAGGATCTATTTTATCCAATTTTCAGGACAAAAACCATAAGAAATTATTAATTCTGACCATTAGTTAATGTCCTAAAAATTTTTGTTCGATTTCATTTCATCGGGGTAGCTGAAATCCAGTGAAATCTAGCCGTAACTCACAAACGAAGCATTTTAGAACATACGTTTATGTGAACGTTTTTCATTATTTTCACAAGTAGAATAGTTATGAAAGTCCCGGGAAAACGTCGTGATATAACCTCTCTCTCTCACTCACTCTCTCTCTCTCTCTCTCTCGCTCTCCTCTCTCTCTCTCTGTGTGTGTGTGTTTTTTTTATGTAAATAGTCTTTTATAAGGTTTGTGCCTCGAAAATCTACAAAACTACTAGATCAATTTCAATGAAATTTAGATATGCTATCTGAAGTTGTGCATTTGAAAATTTGATGAAGATTGGTTGAATCGTTCTTCAACTACACTGAATTTAAGATCGACAACAAAAAAAACAACCTTAATTTGAGGTTATGCTGACTTTGTATTGGTGTATTTTTCATACGCGCTTATGCAGCGAGTCACAGTAGCGAGTGAGTTAAAACTTAATGCTTGTGTGTAGGGGCTACTTGTTAATCGAAAGTAGGTAGTGCGTTGTTCACCGAAAAATCAGTGCCTTTCTGACTGCGAAGTAGTGAGGGCATCTTAAACGAAAAGTCGGTTTTCTTGCGCAATTGTTTTTTTTTTACCGTGTTCAAAGTATTCTTTTATCAAATATTCAGATTTCGATGATTTTCTTTTTTAGCGTAATTTTGTTGAAGTTTATTGTTTCTTTGTAACATTTTTCCATATAAAATACATTTCATTGTCTACGTAATCCACGTCACAGTATTTTTATATTTTTTTATTATTGGACAGTAAGTAAAAAAAAAAATGTATACATTCTAGAGAACCTTACCTTACTCTTGCTGACATTTATTTAAGTTGATTTTTTTCTATACCGCTATGGAATTATTCTTTAATGAAATTTTCTGACTACAACGGTGTCTCTCTCACTCCTCCCTTGTCCGCCCCCCCCCACATACGCACGCGCATATATATATATGCGCGCGTAAATATATATACATATTTATTTACAAATCTATATTACTTCAGTTTTCTTTCCTTTCATAGAACTCTTATTGAAAAGATAACAAAAGTGATTGTTTCAAATTCAGTGAAAAGAATCGCATTTATACATCAAACGCATCCAACTAAATAAAAAAATAACGTACATATTTTCCGTAAAATTAGAATTTTATTGCTTGATTATTGTTATTATCATTGATATGGTTTTATCAGCAATAACGAACGTGTATATGGATATACATATATATATATATATATATATATCCTTCTGTGAATCATTATTTATCTAAAACGATATAAATTTAAAATAATTTATTGTATTGTATGTTTACTAAAGGTAACCCTATGGGTCGAATTCTAATTGTTATCATTGATAAAAAAAATTGATGATTTCTTGGAAGCTGACAAATCAAATTAATTGTTTTGCGTATACAAATAATTATTTTATTGGCATAAAGTCAAATATTTTCATAATAAATATCCCAGTAAAAATGTGTATTATACCAATTAATTTCAAAATATCTTTATTTATTATTATTATTACTTTTTTGTCTGCAACTAAATTTATTGTTTAGAACCAAACTTTTCATTAGAGTATTATTAACATGTTGTTGATTATTTCTAGTATTCTATAATGTATTATTTTATATAAATAAATCAGAACGTTCATGTTCGTGTTTGTTTATATACTTTTTTTACTAATGTTCGCTCAAAAATTCGACTATTGAACGGAATTGAGTTATTCTTAGACAACTTAAGGAAACTTTGAGGAAAACTTTTAGATATAAATCTATATATACAATACTATCCTTCAACATTGTAGCAATACTTCAATATTTACACGTAAAATCGTTCAATAAATAATAACATTATACATAATAATTTCAATACTTATACGTAATCATAACATCCTAATCCTAGGGGAAGACACCCGCCATGAAACGATCCCGGTCGCCACACCACCCAATCGGTTCCTAGTCCTGATGGACATTTTCAGCTATACGCGCAACCGTTCAGGAGATACAGGCACTGAAGGTAGAAAACCCAATACGACGGACAACTTAATCTTTTAAATGGATCCCATATTTTTATAACATTTAAGAATATAACACATAATATAATTCTTCGTTCGTAGAGACGAACCGACATTAGATCCCACTTTTTTTATTTTGTTTTTTAGGATCCCTGTGTCATGAAACGTCGAGAATTGCAAAATACCCATACCCCATTGTTTTAACTGATTACTTTCGTTCTTGCAGCACAGCTCTAAAGCTGTGATGCCAAGAAAGTAAAAATTAAAACAAAACACAACATCAAGAGAATAGTTATGTTTTAATACCACCTCCGAGGCGAAGTGGTAGAGTTACAACCTTTCATCCGGAGGTCTCGGATCCGATCAGGCATAGCATACGCTACAAAATTCCATTTCCATATCCCACGTACAAGGTTCAAGCTTATTTGGCGATATCATCAAAATGTGGTGTACCTCCTGAATGGCTGGATTTTTGGGGAAAATATTCAGGAATAAAAATGATTAAAATTACGTGTTGTATCATAAAATGTTGAAAACATTGGGGTTTTTCCATTAAAAATAATTATGTTGACCGCCATATCCGAAAAAAATGAATGGATTTAAAAAATCGGGTAAGTTACTTTTAATGAGCTCAAAAAACGAGTAAAAATTCACGGTTTAAAATTCTTCGTATTTTTTTCAGTTTATCCCAATTACGTTTAAAATGAATACAGTATATTTTATTGTTGAACTACTTTAAATTTATTGTATGACAAATTACGCAGAAGCTTTAAAAAGCTTGTACGTAGAATATGAAAATGGAATTTTGTGGCGTATATAAAATGCCGTGCCTGACTGGGATTAGAATCCGGATGAAAGGCTGTAACGCTATCACTCCGCCACGGAGATCTGCGGAGTCATCTTGAAGGTACACTTGCTAAGTATTTGATAAGGGCATAAAAAACAAATTGTGCGGATGAAAACTATACAATACGATATGTTTTAGAAAACCTCTCTTAAAACAATAACAACTCACATATCATTCAAAATTGTAAAATAAAATACATCCCAACCCCCGTAGGGGAAGACGCCCACCTGACGATACCAGTCGCCCCCCCCACCTCCCCGTTAGCCCTGATGGGCTTTACCGGGAGTCGTCTTATAGACCATCAATTGATTATACCTCACAGTAATAAGCCAGGCCTCGGTTGGGATGCCACTGATGTAAATGCCACGGTAGACATTTACATCGGTGATTTATTAACTCAGCTTTTGCCTTCGCTGCAGGCCTCATACGGACATATTGAATGTCCTGCATCGTTGCCCTCTAAACTAGCTAACCGAGTTCGCGGAAGCACGAACCTCGCGAACATTTTACAGAGCCAATTTGTAAATGTCGCTTGGATCTAGCCAATAGAAACAACAACATACCATCAGCAATGTTGCTCGCAACAACGGAGTTACTTCTAGCTCCCTTAGTGAACTCGTTTTAGTTCAATACCCCTGACTTAGGTTAAGTTACGGACTCCGGTCTGGTCCACTAGAAACAGGCGGACAGACCTTTACTCCCACTCAGCTCCATCGCAAAGTCCCACGTGACATTTACTTTCTTTCAACCATCGTCGAGATGCCGCTACACCTCACGGCTGCATTCCCTCGGCAGTACAGTCGCCATCCCGCCGACAGCTAAACAGTAAAAAATAATCAGCACAATTTCTATCTAACCGCGGCTCGATGCCAATACGCTTATCTCCGGCCAATCAACTATCCAGGCGGTCCCTAAAATACAATGCAAAAATAAAATACAGTGAAACCTGGATTACCGGGATCTTAAGGTACCTATCATTTTTTCTCACTTAAAGAGGTTTTCCATTTACCCAGTTTCCCAAACAGCCAGGTCTAAAGTAAGTTGTCCCATTTACAGAAGACCCCACTAAGAGAAGTCGAAATGAACCTTTTTTGATTTATAGATGTAAAAATGTTCGATAAAATTGTACATTTTATGAATGTAATGCAAATTTAGTACTTTTATTCTTTTTATGAATTTAAACAATACAAAACTTACGGTTTGAAAAATCTGGTTATTTAGTTACCTGGTCCCATTCTTCAAGTGTCATTTCCCATAATCTTCCTTGTTCCTCTTGTAAGCCTTCACGTTCAAAATTTTCTGTCACTTTGGAATCCTGATTTTTTGAAGCGATTTGCAATGGTGGATTTGCTCACAGAAGAAGCCCGCTTCATCGGCATCGGAGATGTTTTCGGGGGAATAATCGTGCAACAGAGCTTGAAGGTCTTCAACGCACTGATACACATATGTTGTTGTCCACGGCATTGCTTTCTCTACAAATATCTTTGAAAACTATATTGTTCCTTCTCTTAAAGCTCTCCAACCAACCGCTACTGCCACAAAAATGATCGATATGAAGCCTCCTAGCAAATTCTTGAGCCTTCTCTTTAATCATCGGACCGCTTGTTGAAATGTTTTATTATGTACCTGCTTCATCCATGTTGACAGACATTTTTCAAGTTCAGGATACTCTGCCTATCGCGTTCGTTTTAGTTTTCCTTTCCCTTCAGCACACTGACAACGAATTTTCTCCTGATTTTTAATTATTCTGTAGAGGGTAGACTTTGATACACTGAACTCCGTACACAGTTTGTCCGCGAATTTCCGCTATCATAAACAGACAATAGCTTTAGTTTATCAGCGACTATCAATGAATTACACTTTCGTTTTGAAATTTTTAGCAACTTTATTCACTTTTTTATCATACAAAACCTTATAGCAATGTAAAACTAAATGCGTTCGGAAGAAATTCGAATAAGTTTGTAAACAAACCTCAGACCAATATTCAAAATGACAAATTATTAATAATTGTCTTAGTTATACAGGAATTTAAGCTAAACGGTCCCAGTTATACAGTTAAAAATCTAAAAAATTTCAAAAATTAAATTTCCGATAAAGGTATTTAATTATTCCAGTAAAAGAAGTGTTTCGATGCAAAAGTGTCGGGACCTCATTTTGAATCTCAGTAGTACAGACTTTTTACTTAACCAGGGCCCACTTAATCAAGTTTCACTGTAATTAATAAAAGAGTCTTTCGTATGACTGCAATAAATACAACGTAACTAAAATACAATAATTATCAGAAGAAATAACTTCTTTAGGTAATGATGTTCATAATACAGCAAACGTCTCTGTGGTGAACAGAATGAATGCGTCACTTGCAGGATTGAATATCACCCGTATTTTGGTGGGTTTATCACGCACCGTATATTTGATTCAATGAAGAACCCAACCGGATACCACTTCACTCCTCACTGTCCATCTTAATTCTATTAAAATTTATTTTTTCATGAAAATAAATATAGCATTTTTGAGAGTGATTTGTCAAAATATCTAATTATTTATCGCACTTAACGTACACTTAACAGAATGACACCGAACATGGAACGCAGCCTCAAACACCGGAGATAGGCTGTAGTCGCTTCCTTACCAACTCAACTACGGCAGTGGAAAACACTGAACAGATTAAGAAGCGGCGTGGCTCGCTCAAAGCACAATATTCGCAAATGACGGCTAACGAATAGCGAGCGATCTGTGTGAATGCGGCAAGATACAGAATGACAAGCGTCTACTCGATTGCGAACTTTCCGGCAAATTTTATAATACCATAGACGAAGAGGTGATATCAAATTCCTGGAATATTGGAACAAGAAAGGAGTATAACATGAAGCTAGTCGACCAGATACGAGAAAAAACTTACCGTAAACATATACTGAAAACACACGCGGCTAAAGCCACATTCCGGGAAACTCCTATAACTGTGCGTTATTTCTGATGCACCGCTTACTCGCATGTACCCACACAACTTAATTTAAAATATTTATAATTTTATTTAAATATTAACTTTTCGTTTATTTAATTCACGGAGTCTAACGAAAGCGGGCGCGCATACCGGATTTAATTTGCACCGGGTGTGGCGATACTAGCGGCGACGGTCGGCCCTAACTAAACTAATGTAATTTCATAACTTACATAGAACAAATTTCGCTTGTACGAAATTTTTTCTATGTATTTTATTTGTACAAATGTTCTATTTATTGTACGAAATTTGTGGCAGACTGGTGTAGCTGCGAAGCTTAACACACCAGGTACCGAGACGACCGATCGATCGAGTTTGAGACCCAGCCAGACCGAGTTAATTTTTCACACTCACCTTTGAGATCACAATATAGCAGACAACTACAACAACATTTTTGGGATGGAGGTGCGATTTGAAACCATTATTTTACGTGCAAATATTAAAATTTGTTAATCGTTAACAAATGTACCTAAGAAAAATATGGCATTAATTAGGTGAAATCTCGAGATACTGAAGGTGACCTTAATCTACAGCCTCATCCACTTTACCTTTTAAGTTGAACATTTAGTGGTATCAATGACCTGTACATAGAAGTAATCTGACCGAGTTTGGTCAAAATCGGTCCAGTAGTTCTGGTTGTAAGGTGATTTACAGGCCAACACCGAACAGACACACGTACATAAGAATATTAATATCCGGAAAATTTCCATCCGGTTTTTTGGGTTCCTTAGGTGTCAAAACATCAAGATCCGGTGAAAAACGCATATGCCCAAATTGAACCGATTACAATACTTCTAGAGCTAAAGCTCTGCTATAGCGCTATGTAGACGGGGAAAAATAGTTAAATATGTTTTTGTAAATTTAAGAATAATTCAAGACCAATAATTTACGTGAAGTAAAATAAAGGAAACTCATTAAATCGAGCTCCGAGGTGTTGGCAGTTGAAGTACGGAGTACATTCTCCTACCGCTATAAATCGTACTGACGGCATTTTTATTGATCTTCCAATACTGAAAACATAAGATCACTTCTTGATCGATATCTTCAGGGCAGAATATCAGTATTTATAAGGTGGATATTACCTTTTTTTTGGATTTTGGCCAGCTTAAGGACCGCGAACCAACTTTTGTCAAGTTTTGTTTTCTGTTAATGTTTTCCTATATTTTTCTGAATGTTTTTATTCTTTTTTGTTCCCATTTAGCTCTTCCTTTTTTGGGGAAAGGATTTGTTCCGTAATCCTTTCATTAATTTTTTTCCTTAAATAATACACCTTGGAACACGTTAGATCATTTATTTATTTGCGGTTGTTTCTTTTTTATATTTTTCTATCTGCCCAGTACCTCTTCAAATTTTCCTTCGTTCTTCAGAAAGTTCAACTCTGTTCTTGGGTTTTGGCGCTTCTTGGAACCTTTTATTTTCGTCTTCTAATATTCTCTTTAAAACTTCTCTTTCTCTTGTTTTTTCTTCGGTTATCTTCAGTTCTTTTAGGTCTTCTTGTACAACCCACCGGGTTGGTCTAGTGATGAACGCGTCTTTCCAAATCAGCTGATTTGGAAATCGAGAGTTCAGCGTTCAAGTCCTAGCAAAGTCAGTTATTTTTACACGGATTTGAATACTAGATCGTGGATACCGGTGTTCTTTGGTGGATGGATTTCAATTAACCACGCATCTCAGGAATGTTCGAACTGAGACTGTACAAGACTACACTTCATTTACACTCATACGTACAATCCTCATTCATCCTCTGAAGTATTATCTGAACGGTAATTACCGGAGGCTAAACAGGAAAAGAAAAGGTCTCTTCTTGGATTTGTATGAGCCGTTAGCTTTTAAGCTAACGGCTCATACATTTTTTTTTTTACTTTGGAAGGAATCAAAAGTTTGTTATTCGATCTACTGTTACTCATTCAAAATAAATGTGAGTAAAATAAAATTTGTCTCTTCCTTATGGTGTTTGAGTTTTTCAATTTTAGTATAAAGTTTGTTATTTGGAATTAATTTTACCATATTTTATTTTTTATTTTTCGTAAGAATAAATGAAAAAAACACTGTTGTTTATCATTTGCAATTTTATAAATATTATAAAACTTTTTATGATGTATCACTAAATATGATTTCGTGTACAATTTTTGTGCAAAAATATGTTTTTGGTTTGGATAACACAATGTTTAATCGTACACTTGTATATTATTACATTTCTCCGGAATACATGGAGATCAGTCAAATCAAGTACCTCATTAATTTATTTTAATATTTTTTATTAGGCTAATTTTTTATCAAATACTTGGAAAAAATTATACGAGTGCCCTTTTTCACCTGAAAGAACGTTTTTTGAAGCATAATTGGCTACAATAAACGACTATTTAGTAGCCGTGTAGGCAATTATAGCCGTACATATTTTTTTATTCCAAGATTCAATAATTTATATTATATTTTAATTAGACAGTCTTTTTTGTGTACACTATAGTTATATTTTAAAAATTAAAAAATGTAAGATAATTAATTGTTCAATGAAGAGAAGTCATAGACTATTCAACAGGCAACATCTCAAGTTTACCTTGAGAAATTTTTCAAACTCGTATATTGTTGAATATTTTCGCGCTTACACAATTTTTCCCCCAAATTTGTCGCGTTTTTAAGGGAGGAATATAGATAGAAATCTTTAATACATTCTAAAATATAGATGCACATTAATTTCTCATTTATCATTTTTAGTATAGAGAGTTACAATTTTTTTTATTTTTACAAGGAAGATTTTGACCAAGAATTTTTTTTAATGAAATATCTTTTTTTCTTTTTTGTTTAGCCTCCGGAACCATCATCAAGATTACTTCAGAGGATGAATGAGGATGATATATATGTATGAGTGGAAATGGAGCGTAGTCTTGTACAGTCTCAGGTCGACCGTTCCTAACCCACCGGGTTGGTCTAGTGGTGAACGCGTCTTCCCAAACCAGCTGATTTGGAAGTCGAGAGTTCCAGCGTTCAAGTCCTAGTAAAGCCAGCTATTTTTATACAAATTTGAATATTAGATCGTGGATACCGGTGTTCTTCTTTGGTGGTTGGGTTTCAATTAACCACACATCTCAGGAATGGTCGAACCGAGAATGTACAAGACCTACACTTCATTTACACTCATACATATCATCCTCTGAAGAATTATCTAAACGGTAGTTACCGGAGGCTAAACAGGAAAAAGAAAAAAAAAGGTTGACCGTTGCTGAGATGTGTGGTTAATTGAAACCCAACCACCAAAGACTCCGGTATCCACGATCTAGTATTCAAATCCGTATAAAAATTTGAGCCTTTACTAGGATTTGAAGCTTAAGACATAGAACTCTCGACTTCGAAATTAGCTGATTTACGATGGGCTTTAATAAAATATTTAAAAATTCTTTCTTTTATTAATCATTTAGTAAAATGTTATAATATTGAGGGTTTTTTTATGAACTTTAATTTTTCTAAAAACATACCTCTTTTAAATGTTTTACTTTCGCGGAAGTTATGGTACAGTAAATACTATAACAAATGTAAAGTATAGGTAATAGTGACAAAAAAATCATCTTTCTACGATTTTGAAATTTTTCATTTCAAGAGGCAATAAAACGTGAGGAAATGAAAAAAAAAGTAAATTCTCTTTGCGTATTTGTTTTGGCATTCACTTATATTGATAACGTGTAATTGGTTGGATCAAAAATCTTCAAATTTGGTATGGAAATTTCTATATATGAGAAATTAATATATTTAACATTTGGGATTGGGTTCTCAAAAGAAATGAAATGTAACGGGAGGCATAGACCATATCTCGATTGCAGGAAAGTTTAGCCGCTGCAGATGCAGATTTTTTTTAATTAGATCTATCAATTAAATTTTTTTTTCGTTCCGGAAAAGTCCATAACTGTGTTGTCAGTTTTTTATTTTTTTACCTTTTAATGTATTTTTTTTTGTGATGTAAGAAGCAAGGATTTTCTTAAAAACCGCTCAACTATGAAAGTGAAATTTTCTTATAATATTTTAGTCATAGTATAAAATACACTGAATTATTACCAGCTAATATTTGCTAAGGAACATGTTAAAACATGTTTTAACGTTTTAAAACAATTCTTAATAGCAAACATTTTTTCTCAGGTCCAATAAAATTTTATTTTCTTTTATATTATTTAGAGCACGGTAACGCATATCTACCAAGAGTTTTTCGTTGATGTAGAATTACAACAAAATTATGATGAATATCATGGTGGCATAGTTTTATTATATATTACTAAGTCATAGGAAATCAAATGCTAAGCAAAAGAAATTCATTAAACCAGAAAGGATATTTAAAATTTAAAAGCAGTAAACATTCTATCTTGCTTCCTTATTTTGATTTTTTTAATTTGTATCTGTATATTATGAAACTTTCCCGTATTGACCAAAACATGTCTTCTTGGATAAAAGTTAAGAGACTATAAACATTTTATTCATAATAAATTGATTATTTAACTGTTTAGTTAATAAATAAATTGAACATTTATATGGTGCATTAATTTCATAATTTTTTATTTCCTTTTTCCTTTTACAATTTCTCTCAATATCTACGTATTTACCTCTCACTCTCCCTCCCACTCTGTCACTCACTCGCTCTCTCTTTCTCTATTCATAATAAATAAAAATTATGCGCATACGTCAATGGCATGAAAAATTAGTAAATAATTCGTAACTTATATCAAAATAATATATAAAAACACAGTTATTAATTAAAATATTTATCCGGTTTGTAATATATAATATTAAAATATTATACAGTAAAGAAAAACACCAGATACAGTTATATAAAACATTTAATAAACTTCCAAGAGTTAACTTTTGCGGTTATCCCGCATCGTTAGCTGGTGATTAATATTATAATTATATGAAAAATGATTACAACTGTGGGTTGTTTCTGATAAACGGCTTACAGACACACATACACACACAACTTAAATTAAAATATTTCATTTTATTTATTATATAATATTTTTTCGTTTATTTAATTCAATTATTCAACCAAAGCGCGCGCACATATACCGTATTTAATTCGCGCGGGTGTAGCGGTACTAGCGGAGAGGGTTGGCACTAACTAAACTAATGTAATTTCACAACTGGCATAAAACAAATTTCGCTTGTACGGTAGGCAGCTGGTGTAGCCGCGAGGTTTAATGCACTATGTACCGAGTCGACCGGGCGATCGAGTTCGAGACCCAGCCAAACCGTTACTGTTTTGCACTTTAAATATTGATTATTTATTTAATACTACCGCTCACCTGTTATGTCACAACTTAGTAGAGACTACAACAGCTGTACGTTAGTGCTATCAACCTTTGAAATATTAACTAAATCAAATAAAACTATATAAATAATTAATATTTAAAATGTAAAAATTGACAACCCTGCGGTATTTCAAATTTCCAGGTCCAAGAGGATGAGGGAAAACGGAATTTCCTACAGGTAAAGAGCGAAATTCCAAGATGGCGGACTGTGACAAAAGCGCTCCTTGTGGTGATAGGGGGTACTGTTGATGCAGTATGCCCACTTAACCACTAGTCTAGAGCATTTTTGAGGTGGGGGTGCGATTTTGAAAAAAACTTTTTTTCAGATATTGTCATTTTCTAATTGTTAACAAATGTGTCTAAGAAAAATATGACCTTAATTAGGCGAAATCTTGAGATACTGAGGGTGATCTTGCTCTACAGTCTCACCTCCTTGACATTTTAAATTGAAAATTTAACGGTATCTATGTTCCATATATAAAAGTAATCTGACAAAGATTGATCAAAATCGGTCCAGTAGTTCTGGAGATATAAGGTGATTTAGGGGCCGAACACACACGTGCACACGAACATTAACATCCGGAAAATTTCCACCCCCTTTTTTCGGGTTCCTTAGGTGTCAAAACGTCAAGACCCGGTAGAAACCGCATTAGCCCAAACTGAACCGATTACAATACTTTCCTTTCTAGAGCTATAGCGCTATCTAGACGAGAAAGTAAAAAAATTACCATTATATCAGCGATTGACGTTATATAAATGCACTTATTATAAGTATATTCCAGGATTGTAAGCAGGTAAGTAATTCATCAAAATCTTCAGTCAATCTTTTTTTATCAATTTTCTTTTTGTAGCCTCGCGTTTCATTTCAGTTACTGACTGATCCGCCTTTTTAATGTGTTCTTGAACCTTTCATATACAGTAATACCCCGACTTACGCTACTCCGTCTTACGCGGATCCAGTTACGCGATTTTTGAATCTTCCGATTCAAACTCAATTCCCCACTCCGCCCGCACTAGTGTTCAGTCTAGTTTACGACATGGTCGGACATGTTTCGCGTGGAGTCAACGTATAGCTACAAATAATTATTTTGCGATAGTGAGTTCGTTGTTGTTAATGTGTTTTCTATATTGTGTGTTCGTGTTCGGCACACAATATTCGCCGTGTTTTTCAATACTGAAACTAAGGCGGAAATCAGCGCCAAAGCCTGATGAAATTGGTATGTGATTGAAGAAGCTGTCGATCTTGCCAGACAAATAAATTTAGAAGTGGATAGTGATGACGTTCAAGAACTACTGGATTCACACAATCCGGAGCTGACAACTGATGAACTGATAGAAATGCGTGAGCAAGAGCAAGACATTGAATCTGATTCTTTAGACCCAGTTCAATTAGAAGATCCCATGGAGCCCCGCACTGTACGTTATCCTCATGGTTGTGACGCTAATACTTACAAATATAATTATAGTGTTCAGGCTTTATAGAAATCTGAAAAATAAACTGAATTACACAAAAAAGAAAGAACAGTAACTATTATAACTAAAGTACACCGATAGATTAAACATTTGTGACGATGAAAAGTTCATAACTTATTTCTTTTCATGTGACAGAAATATAATAATGAAGTAAAAGGATCGATCTATTTTTCCTTAATCAATATCTTTACTTCACAACTTCACCCTAATTGGGGGTTAAGAAATAATGAATATTTTTAATATTTTAAACTTCAAGGGAGCTAGGATCTCGGTCGATTGCTTAAAACCTTCCCTGGAATAACACGAATGTATCCTGCAAATTTGGTTCTCGCGTGATGGGATAACAAACAGACAAACTTTACGTATGAATAATTTGATGCATGCAAAAGTTAACCTTCAACTTGCTAACACATATCCCATTTGAATTTTGAAAATCGGACGGTTGTGTGCAGAGATATTATAAAAGGACTTATTGCACCTCCCAAAACAGTGCCCTAGGGGAACCCCGTTTGTTTCCCCCAAGGCCAGACCCACGACGTCGTTCGACACAGCCAAGGGGGTGCTAGTTGCCTCTAACCCGAAAAAACAGTCATGCCAGCTCTCGACTCAGTCATACCTGGCAGCTCTGTGTGACGGGCCCGGACTCAGTCTTTTACAGGCCTCTTACATTCGAAGTCTACAAAGGGGCCCCCAAAACAGGTATTTTTTTCAGACCCCATTTTAAAAAGCCCCAGGAGTCCCCGTTCAATCATCGGAAGTGAGGCACCTCAGCATGCAACCCCTCCTGAACGGGGCTGTCCACCCATCCCTACTCTAAATCCCACCGAGGAGGTTCAGTCCTCGACCTCTTCCAACATCTTCTTTTTCATGATCTTCGTCACCATGCGGCTAACCATCACCCGATTATGCCGACTATGAACCATCGCCGCAATAATATTTCCGGTGTAACCGCCCCAACTGCTCCGACAACTTCTCTTTTCTCAACTTCCCACCGTGAACACAAAAATCGTATGCTCAGCCATGTCAAGATTTTCACAATAGATGCATATGTCTGACCTCCTAAGCTTCTTATCGTATAAATATTTGTTAAAACTACTATGACCAGACAGAAACTAGGTAAGCTCAAAAGACACCACTTCATGTCTCCTGCCTACCCATGGCCTCAAATACGGAATTAATCATCTAGTCCACTGCCCCTTGCCAGCAGCCGATCATCTCTGCTGCCAATTCTCCACCAATCTACTACGTGCCTCTCGCTTCGGCATCCCATCGAGCAATAAAAAAATTTAGGGGGGAAGAGGGAGCTAAAAATTACACAGTAATTATTGCGTATACTTCAAGTAAACAACTCAAGACTCCTGTACAAGCAAGCAAAACAGCAGAACAAGCAACTTATAAATCTTATTGCTAACAGCAATAAGGTCGACTCACAAAAAACGTAAATAACAGTATCAGTCCACACCCAAAAAACTCGTTCAATTTCAAAAACAGTTCCAAAAAATATCCTCCACAGTTGCTCACGTCCAAATCAGTAAAAAAAAACCTGAAAAAACCCCACCAAATAAAACAAAAAACTGAGAACACACCAACACGTCAGCTCTCAAAACTCCTACTCAACTCAGGTGCTCGCGTACCTCGCCTGACATTCAGTCGTCACGGGAAGCCCAATATTGTTAAACAGAAATATTTTAATATTTTATTTAACGTAAATTTACTTCTATTATTTCTGTAATATTCATTCGATTGATTCGAATCATTCAGAGTTCAAACCCAGCTCACACAGTGATAGAGACTCACACTTGTCAGTTCATTAATTCAATTCATTAAAGTTTGTGCTTTAACCGGAAAATCTTCTCTACTGTACATATATATATATTTTTTTTTCAAGATGAAATATATCTAAAAACCGTTATGCCAAGAAACATGGGTAAAAATTTAGTTGCGATTAATCAAGTAGCTTTTTTGTTTATCCGGAACAAACAAAATCCTCTTCCTCTTTATACTGTAGTATAAAATATATTTCAGATAATCTTAGCTTTCATTAGTTGACTTCATTTAATTTTATTCCTTTTCCTACTTTCATCAAAATGGAGATTTATTGCTTTTTACATTTCTTAAGAAGGAATTTTTAACTTTCTAATACCGATTTACTATATTAAATAAATAAATAAATAAATAAAAAAGATCATTTTTAAATTTCCTAGTGTGCTAATTTTAAAATAAAAATGTAAAACTTTACCGGATTTTGAGCTAGGTTTGATCTAAATCAAGAGCTCTTTCACAGATATATGATATCTCTGGAGGATTAAAGTGCATTTTTATATCTTTTAACTTAAAACAAATTGCAACGTACTCTATTTAATTTAAAAAAAAATTAATATCTCTTTTCAATAAAAATATTTTTGTTTGAATCTTCGTTAATTTATTATTATTCAATTTAAAAAAAAAAATTAATGAAAAAATTTTTCCAATAAGTAAAATAAATACAAGTAAATAAAATGTGAAATAATTTTCAGAATTTTTACAACAATCCTTCTTTTGGTAATATTGTAAGAATTCATAAAAATCGGAAGAATGCTGAATAATTTACTCAGCTATATAATAAACGAATTAATGATAAAATAAATATAAAAAATAAAAATCATCTTAAAGATATATATATATTTTTTTTTTTTTCATTTAGCGCATCCTTTAAAAGATGGAAATTTAAAGAGACCTAAAAATATTGTTTTTATTTTTATGTGCTTTTTTTACTTTCAGACTGTGTAGCTATACAATATATATAATGGAAAGTATGCTAATAGGATCAAATTTTGAATACTGGTGTTTTTAAAGATCTTGACGTTTCATGATCTCCTCTAAGCGAAAAACACAATTTTAGCGTTGAAAAATTGCGAAAGAACTTTTCGTATGAACATACATGGATTATATACAAAGTGTCCCGAGTAGTAACGGAGAAACTTTCAGGACATGTTCTACTGGTAAAAATAATGAAAAAGGTTTTTATAAACGTAGGTCTAGAAACGCTTTGGTTTCGCAAAATTTCGCCCGTATTCAGCTCTTTTAATAAAAAGAAGCCCTACTGTAATTTTTTAGATCAAAATTAAGGAGCCAAGTTAGTGGTTTCTTATGTAATTTGAATTTGAAAATAGGATAAAACGGGTCCCAGAAAAAACACAAAATTCGGTGTCGTAAATAAAGTTTTTTTTAGGTTTCTAATGCAATAGCTTTGCTAAATGATTAATATATGCAGAAGATTTAGTAACAAAAATGGTAGAGAATTTAATGTAAATACAAGCAATTGAAAGTAAGTAAAAACTTTTAAAAAAATTGGTTTTTTATTGAAGAAAAATAGTTGAAAAAAAAAAAAATATATATATATATATCTAATATATTTCTGTACCTAATAAACATTCTTTTTAAAGCATTTTTTTTAAAACATACTTCGGTCGTACCAGAATTTACGAACGAAAAAATCATTTCCCAAGCGTTCGTTTTCTGTTGAACGCCAAGTAAATCATCGTGAAATTCAGCGTAGCCAGGGCACTAGTACAAGACCCACCCAACGGGTCTTCCCAAATCAGCAGATTTGGATGTCGAGAGTTCCAGCGTTCAAGTCCTGGTAAAGGCATTTACTTTAATTCGGACTTGAATACTAGATCGTGGATACCGGTGTTCTTTGGTGGTTGGATTTCAATTAACCACACATCTCAGGAACGGTCGAACTGAGAATGTACAAGACTACTACACTTCATTTACACTCATACATATATCATCCTCATTCATCCTCTGAAGAATTATCTAAACGGTAGTTACCGGAGGCTAAACAGGAAAAAGAAAGAAAGGGCACTAGTACAAGGCGAATTTCACGTCCCACTGGTTTGTCAAAAAATAAAGTGGCGCATCCTATGGAAATAAAATCTTTATCCTTTTTGCCTGCATAAGATTCAAAATTTTCGGCCGACAGATTATTTCCTGCGGTTAAACTTCTTCCATTTGCTTCTAGATAACGCTGATAAGGTAAATTCAGTTTTATTTACTGATGAAGTCACGTTTACCAGAAACGGAACGATAACAGAATATATATTTAATTTTTTTTTTTGCCTTTCATATCGGTGGAAGGTCAAGTAATATTAAAAAGTAAAAACGTACTTTCTTCAGTTTTCTTTACTACAATTTTAGTAAAAATTTCATAATTAAAAAAAAATAAAAAAGGCAATTCTTAACTTGATACTTTTTCGTTTTATGCCACCCAAAAATTGTTGCCCATATCAACTCAAAATCACTCAAAAATAATTATTATGTTGAAAAAAACAATTTTTAGGCGAGAAAAAGAGTAAAAAAAATTTTTTCTTATCTTTTTCTATTTCTTTTGTACTAAATCAACGGAATATAATTATTTTTTTTGTATATTCCTTTGAACAGCAGTAAATAAACATAATAATAGTATCAAATGGTAATTGCGTATCTTGTAACCATGTATTATTGCGTAAACCGATTTCTGATCGAAAAGTTCGTTTTTTGCATATCCACCTATCACGTCCATTTAAATTCAACGTCATTAGATGTACTCATCCAATACAACCATTTACATTTATTTATTTATTTTGTAAATATAATTTAACCAAACTTAACGAACGCTTGCTAACTTTGACTAATTAGCACAGTATGTTTTCAGTATTTAAATAATAAATTCAGTAATTATTTATTATTTAAATAATCAAAACATTACTGCTAATTGGTCGAAGTTAGCGAGCGAAACGAGCGTAGGTTCAGTTTTGTTAATTTTAATCAATAATGTTTATAAAAATTTTGAGTTGATATGGGCAAGAATTTTTGGGTGGCATAAAACGAAAAAGTACCCTTAAATTTTTTTTACTACTACTATTATTATTATTAACTAATTTGTTAAGTCTTAAACTGATTGGAACGAATATAGTATTATGTAACTCAGTGTAACGTAAATATTTATTTTTATTAAAATTCATTTAAAAAATGTCTGTTTGCGCCAAATATTAATAAAGTAAATAAATTATATTAAATAATTCGAAAAAAAAATTGTAAAATATCTAAATATATTAAACAATAACAACAATTTTTAAATGGATAGTCTCCAAATCACCCCCAACTTCCACGAAGAGTACCTACTCTAAAACAGGGAAGTGACTTTACTAATTTAGGTAAATTAAAAATAAAAAAAAATAAAAAAATAGTATAAATTTAGTCGTTAGGTATAAAACAAGTCAAATTCTACAAAAATTATTAAATTTCGAATAAATATAAATTAATTTTATTGATATGTAGACAAGTACTCATTTGACAAAAAAACATTTTCTTTTATATCGTAGAAATTAATTCAGGAATGCTAGAAAAAAAGAAATTCGTGATAAAAGACTGGAATGAAAAGTAATAAGTATTTTGAACTAATTTCAGCTAGCTATAATACGAGGTAAGAGTTGGCAACACTGCAGAGTAGTTATCAAATTTTAATCAGAACCTTTGTCTTTAATGGAAGAAATTTATATAAAATATATCATACGGATTTGTTTGTTTGATTTGAATTATAGTAGATAAATATTATAAAACGAATAAACATTCATTAAATTACTAACCGCACCTAAATAAAGGTTTCAAGTAATAACTGGAAGAATTGAATTAGATTATTTTTAATCATAAATATTAAGAAATGAAAGTTTTAACGAAGGGAAAAGTTACAGAATCAAAAATAAAAAACTATAGTAAATTTCAAAAATTCGTTGGTTTTCAATTTTTTTTCTTCATAAATATGAAAAAATTAAATTTATTATCCTTGCTAAAACAGGGTATTATAATGATTTTTTAAGGGCAAATTACTTTTTTTATGTTTTTTTTTTTATTATTCTATTAGACTGTAAATTGGAAATAACTACATATGTTTTGATATTTTCATTATATAAATTAAAATCTATATTTGATCCACGTTCAACGTCTTTATTTGGTTTTTTATTCAGGTCGTATTTTTACTTTTTGAAAATGTGAAACTGATTGAATCGTATTTATCCTAAAAATTGCTAAACCGTTCTTAAATTTCAAAGATGAACGTTCGGCGATAATTTCTGTCGAACAAACAATATAAGAATTTTTCATTGAAAATATATATATATATATTAATCAAACGTCGTATTTCATTATTGTTATTATTTTATATCGTACGGTATATATTTTAAGGAATTTTATCTATGTATATACATGTTTATTGAGTTCGACGAACGATTTTAATATTTATTTTAAATAATATTTGTCTATATTGTTTTTATATAAAATTAAAAAAAATACAAATCGACATGGTTTAAAAAATAACATTAAATCACGTCAACATGATTTTTAAAAAAATTATAATCGTATAAAATAAAAATATTCTTATTTTTAATACTTACATAAATATATTTAGTACTTGTAAATCCTTTAATAATGATTTTTAACAGTCAGTTAAGGGAAAAACGTAGTAAATTTTATTGAAACGTTAAAAAACATTTTATATTTTCACACAACACTTAATATCACCAAAAACACGTAATTAAATAATAAAAAGTAAATATAAATAATAAAGTAATTTTAAAGGAAAAATTAATGAAATCGACAAATTAATACACTTGTTATGTGATTGTATAAAGAGCGCGTTGACAAATGCCTTAAAATGTTCTCTTATACTCTAGTTATTGTAAAACGAGTAACGATTGCTTCTCTTTGCGCGCGATATAAGATAATTCTGATGATAAAAGTCTTTCGATAATATGGTTAAACTCTTAACCTTTGATCCATCTTAGGAAACACCACACCACTCACTAAGTTTCTTTTCTATATAATAATACTATTAGTTATATTACATACTATATCGTATTATAATTTATCATAAAACTAGACTAAACATTATTTAATATCGTGCATATTATTTATCGTAAATGAAAAAAAAAACTCAAAAAATAATAATATTATTCTTTTTATATTAAATATTACAACTGAACTAGAAATTTCAAAATATTTTCAAATGATTTTAGCGAATAATAATTAAAAATTATTACGATAATTAAATTTTAAATGACTACAAATTATATTAAAAATCGATAATATAAATTTTTTTTTTACGAATCTTTATTTATGAATTTTCTCTATTAACTACGATCATTTCTATTTGTTCTTAGTTGTGAATTAAAAGGAAGGCTTAAAGAACAAAACAAATAAAAAAAAATAAAGATGAAAAAAACAACTGACAAAAAATATAGTAAATTGAACTAAACGGACGACAATAAATCGAACTAAAAAAAAAAAAAAAGATTTCGGAAATAAAGGACAATAACATCGTTTGCAGTATTCATTTAAATAAAATAACGGGCGACCAATCAAATTTCAGTTTTAATTTGTTTAAATAAATCTTTCATATTGTAGAAATAGTACAGTCAATTTGTATTTTTAGGCCTGGCCCTTAGCAAAGATGTGTGTGCTCAAATGTACGTCAGCTCTATCTAGGGTAGTCCCTTGAAGGTTAAGCACAGTCACAGTTTAGCACAATATTAGTGACGGCTAGCCGTTCCGCTTTGCCTGTTCATCAAATTCGACAATGGTGAGTTCGATCGTCAATCCGATGCTGACAGCATTACCTCTAATCGTACTGTTATCAAACTCAGTTTGCGGGAGCTCGCCGGGCTCAAACTGGTCTCGGCGTAACGCAGGGCAATCGATTTTTATGAGTATATCAGGTAATCTTTGTTCTGGTTTGGTTCTATCGTGATTTTATATTATATTTTACATAATACTCCGTTTGAGTTTTTAAAATCGGATGATCGGTTGCGAAGATGTAACACTTCCGAATAACCGTAATCTGTTAGATCGAGTGTACCTAATGCATGCAAAAGTTAGCTTTCAATCAGATACTGATCTTTCAATACCCCAGATACTGATCTGAGTTTTGAAAATCATACGATTGTTTGCAGAGATTATAAGAGCACTCCATTGCGCCTCCCAAAACAGCACCCCAGGGGCACCCCGACTGTTACCGGTTGATGGTGATGCTTGGTCTACTCTCGCACGTGGTACTCACATCACCTCACTACTCTAGCCTCACACGCAGTCCCCATGGAAAGCCCATTATTATTAAACTTAAATTTTTTTTATTTATTTAATTTTATTTTATGTAAATTTAAGTCAATTATTTTTGTAATATTCATTTGATTGATTCGAATCATTCAGTTCAAACCCAGATTAACACAGTAGTAGAGGCTCATAGTTCGCAGTTCATTGATTCAATTCATTAAAGTTTGGGCTTGAACCGGCAAATCTCCAGTACTAAATATATATATAGCCAATGACACTCCAGGTAACATAAGGATTCCAACAGCGGATCACACATCTAAATCGGTTTGGCTATTGAGCTGCTACAGTGAAAAACACATACATATATCCTAAATACATTTCACTCCTTTTTGGGCTGTCGTATAAAAAAAGGACATTACGTTATGAACAAAAATTAACATAACAATATAAAAACCCAAAGAAATTAATTTTCTTCAAATTTTTAAGAAAAAAATATCAAAATCCGAACATCGTTTTCATGAAGCTCATTTCTTGAAGGAATTTCAATAGCAAGACTGACAATAACATTCTTTCCAGGCTTTTAAATCTTAATTAATCACTCAATGTTCTAAGATAAACTGAAAAATAGGATTATCTCTAAAACATTGCTTACAAAATATATAGCTAGAAACCCATTTGGATTGTTAAAAAATAAGGAAAAAGCCTTTAAGGAAAAGTATATGTAAAATAATAAACAAAAGAAGAAATTAGAAAGCAAATATTGATATCATTTAATAATAATTGTAATAAAAAATTATTTAATTTAATTATGTTTTTTTACATTTTTTCCTTGATATATAATGATGACTGTTTTGTAGTCAAAATGACCATCTACTTTTAGATTTAAGTAAAATCTTTATAAGGGACTGAGTAACCCTTTCATCCATTTTATCTCAATAATGGTTTTTCATAGCTCTTCAAGTGCTTCTTGGTAAAATGCTATAAAGCAGCCAACTGCATTTGCTAGCTTTATTTTTTTTAATTTCTTTTTTGGGTTGAAAAAATAAAGCAAATTTATTACAATTCTTTTTATTATTTTTTTCATTGCTCTTGCAATTTTTTTTAAATTATTGAAACTGTAAGCTTCGTGCTTATTGTTATCATAAATTTTGTCTTGCAGATTTTGGGTGCCTCCTTCAGAATTAAACCATTACATATTTCATACTAAAATGTATGTATGAAGAAGAAACATTTTACATTATACATTTATCATTTATTTTATTATAGTTTTCTTCATATTGATTTTTTTTTAGTATTGTAAAGTTTTTATTATTTCATTTTTGTTTATAAATATTTATCTAAAATTATATTTTTGTTTTGGGGGTAAAAATGGAAAAAAATTGGGGTTAGAGCTGTGTTAAAAAATCACAACTCCAGAAACAGCTAAAAATATTCAGGATTTTGAAGCTTTTTGTTATAAAAATTTTTTTTTCAGTTTGCTAAATTCATGAACGTTTTTTAGTTACAATTGGAAAAAACATTTAACAAAATCATGAATAATGAAGCATAAACATTTTTTGTGGCAGGCCATAGTTCTGTCTTTTTTCTACTACGAATGTTCTTTCTGGAAAGAGTCACAGTTTTAAAAAATCACTTTTCTTCAACTCCTGTTTTCAGTTTCCTGAATTTCACTTCGTTTCTATTTACCTGGCAATGAATTTCTTATTTTAGAAATCAATTAACTGTAATGGATATCAGTAACGTGTGCTTTAAACAATATCAAATAACACTAAACAATACCGATTGATTTCTAGTCATATTTGTATTTAATTATATATTTAATTAATTAATTAATTAAATCAAATATTATGTTATTTTATATTTTATTTATACTTAATTAATTAACCATTCCATTAATTTTTACCAAATACTTAGATTACAAAAGTTCATTTTCAATAAAGTATGTTCAAATATAATCAGGAATTTTTGGTTTAATCTTATAATGACAGCAAAGTAGTCATGGCTTATTCGGCTAACATTTGCATATCTGAATTTATCATCAATATTATTGGTTGCTTTTTTCTTCTTATTTTTAATAGTAATCAAAATACCTAAGCAGGAGATATACATTAATTTTATTCAGCAAAAGGAACTGACCCATAATTTGGCTAAATAGATCAAGGGAAAACCTTGTTCAGAGCATCACAAAATAATAATTAAAATCCATATTAATAACTAAAAATAATTAAGAGAGAGATTTAATTAATAATAATTAACATTCAGAGAGGGTTGAGGATCAGGTGAGAGATCAGCATGCTTGTCAGGCATGAACCTCATGAATGAGGACAGATGAGTCTAAACAATTAGTTGAGAAAGAATTAACAAATGAAGGGAATTTTAAAAAAGTATTTTAAGTATGAGTTGAGTGTATAAAAAAGTAATAAGGGATGATCTCAAACTTAAAAGTGCTAGGTGGGTTCCTCTTCCTTTTTTCAGCTGGGACTCAAATAAAGAAGACTGGTTGTTGGTTCACTACTTCTATAACAATATGAAATTGATAAAAAAAAAGCTTTATTATAGGCAGTGATAAAACATGGATGCACAATTTCTCCCAGAATCAACACTAATAAGTATTTGTTATCTACACTCAAGTCATCTCCGTTGTAGAAAGTAAAACTACATTTTAATAGCAACGTTTTTTGGTATTCAAAAAAAGTAGTCTAACTCAACTTCCTCCAAATATAAAGTATTGTTGTTCATCATTAAAATGTTACAATTTTAAAGAATAAAATGAGGCCGGAATTTTCTTCCAAGGGGAAAGCCACTCTGTATTATGGCAATTTCTTTCAGGACAACGCTAGTCCTCAGCTTAAAATATGGAAACTATGAAAAACAAATTTGATTAGCTGCAACCCACCTCCCATACAGCTCAGATTTAGCAGCACTGGATTAAAATTTGTCTCGCACAAGAAGATTTTTACGAGAGAAGAGATTCTACTCAATGAATAGGTCACTGATACTGTAAGCAGATAGACCAACATGCGAAGAGGCTTTTCGGGTATCAAACAGCTTCCTGATTATTGATTTCTAATATAGGAGGACATAGATCTTAAATTAGATCTTGTACACCTACAAATTTGTACACCTACATTGCAATGATTTTAATGATAAGTTATATTATTATACTCGATAAATAAATTATAGCCATAAAATTCCTATTTATGATTGAATTCCTCTTGTATTTCATGGGGAAGTTCCTCTGGTGGAAATTTCTTCCAGATCAACTTAAGTGGTAGATTTTTATGGTACTTTTCACAATAAATGATGTCACTTCTGTAATTTATCTTTAGTTACACTTTTACATTTTGTATGCATTTGTTTATTCAATTATTTATGTGTCTTGACTCCCGTAGGGGAAGACGACCCTCTGCCACCCTCTCTGGCTCTCTAGCTCTTATGGGCATTACCAGAGGTCATCATCGAAACCTCTGCTTTTGACATTTAAATAGTTCCATTGTATAATTTCTGAGCTTTTTTTTCACTTTTGCATACCCCGCTGCTCATTTCATTCAGTCTAATAAATCTCATTTCTTGTACAACTCAACTGTTTATTGCATATTGATTATAGACAAAGAATAATGGGCGCAAGTGTATTATTATTCTTTCAAATTGGATACTGTATGAGGGATTCGAAGGTCAAAGCAGAGTCTTTAATTTATTTTATTGCTTTTCTACAAGAGTACTTTTGTGGGATTCCGTATCATAGTTGTATGTAAAAAACTTTTTGTATAATTACGTATTAAACATAAAAAGTATTAAAAGATTAAAATTAAAACTTAAAAATTTAAAAGATTAAAATACAATCACATAATGCAAGGCATATGGAGTTAATTTGTCCATTTTTTTTGTCTTTTATTTTGTTTTGTTTCAATGTTACTGTGCTGTTATTGTTCCGTGTAATATTTTTATATGTCATGTAGTGTGTTGAACTCACTTTTACCTTCTACAAGTAGGTAGTTCAGTTTCTTTGTTTTGTTAAGTTCTTTCAGTTTTACTTAAGACTCGGTAAGATGTGTTTTGTTTTTAGATCATTAAATAGTAGTACACCGATGGGAATGTCACTTGTGGCAATCGCATCAGTGGCATCCTGGGCACGGCAGACTGGAATATGTCAAAAGCCGAGGTTTCGAAGATGACCTCCAGTAAAGCTCATAAGGGCTAGGAACAGAGGGGGCGGCGGAGGGTGTCTTCCCCTACCAGGGTTAGGATGGACACATGCATGTTACTCAATTGATTCCATATGCCTTGCATACACGGTGTGTTCAAAATTAACGAGAATTTTGAAATTTCACGGGTTGTATTAGTCCGATTCTTGGGATTTTTTCACTGTTGTATTGGTAAACATGTCTGAAAAGTATCTGTACATTTTTAGCCATATTGGTTGTTTAGTCTGTTGTCAGCTGTCAAAAGGATAATATGTGTTTTGGTACGATTAGTGATTTTTTATTTGTATAAATAATGGATCAGAGATCTCGTATTAAATTTTGCTATAAGAATGGAATAAAATGTAGCAATATTTTAAAAATGTTAAAGTTAATGTTATTTTTAAAATGTTAGTCTGCTATGAGTAAAGCAAGGATTTATGAATGGTATAAGCGTTTCCAAGAAGGTCGTTAAGACGTTAAAGATGATGCACACCCTGGACACCCCAGCACATCAACAACAGATGAAAGTGAGGAAAAAGTGAAATAAATGATTAAGAATGATCGCCGAATCACAAACAGAGAAGTCGCTGATGATGTTGGGATATCAACTGGCTCATGCCATGAAATTTTATTGGATGTTTTGGGTACGAATTGTTTAACAGCAAAATTTGTTCCAAAATTGTTGAATTTCAAACAAAAACAGCTGTGAAGGGAAGTTATTCAGTTGTCGCTAAATGAAGTCAACAACGGTGCAGAACTACTGAAACATGTCATAACAGGTGATGGAATATGAGTTTACAGATATGATGTCGAAACTAAGGCTCAATCATCCCAGTGGGGGCATTCTGGATCACCAAGACCGAAAAAAGCACAAGTATGGTCGAATGTGAAGGTTGTGCTCACCATGTTCTTCAATTTAACAGCATAGTGCATCATGAGTTCTTGCCACAAGGTCAAACGATCAATAAGGAATATTACCTACAAGTTCAACGACATTTGCATGAAGCAATCTGAAAAAACGCTTGGATTTGTGGCAAAACAATTCATGGCTTTTGCATCACAATAATGCACCTGCTCATTGTCTGCTTCATTGCTTGTTCGTCAATTTTTAGCCAAAAACAACACTGTAATGATACCCCAGCTGCCATATTTGCCAGACATAGTCCCGTATAACTTTTTTTTATTTCCAAACATAAAGAACCTTAAAGGGCCGTCATTTTACAAGAATAGATGATATTAAAAGCGAATAGCTGAAAGAGCTAATACTATTCTAGAGATCGAGTTCCAAAAGTGTTTCAGGGATTGAAAAAAGCACAGGCATAACTGTATAATATCTAATGGGGACTATTTTAAAGTGAATAACACTAATGTAGACGAATAAATAAAATTCTTTCCAAAAAAACACCTCGTATGTGTTTGTATTTTAATCTTTTATTTTTTAACTTTTTAATCTTTTAATATATTTTATGTTTAATATGTAATTATATAAAAACTTTTTTACATACAACTGATGATGCAGGATTCTGCAAAAGTACTCTTGTAGAAAAACTACAAAATAAGGTAAGATATTTCTTAATTCTGTACTTGGGTGGATCAGGTTGATTATATATATAATGTAAATCATAAAATAATAATATACATAAAAAATAGTTATTTTACAAAAATCAGACTTGTTTATTTTAGGATAATTACAAACAATAAATTATTCAAAACTGTACCTTATTTGGTAACAGTATTATTGCCAAATACATCTAGAATTATGTTTGCATAACTATTATAGTCATTTCATGACTCTTCTTAATATATACTAAGCTTAAATGTAACATTTTATTTGTTTCTAACACGAAGCCAACTAGGTTCTTGCCTTTTTTTTTAATGAAAATTCTTATTTTCCTTTTCAACCTTTTCACCATACTTGTAAATTAAATTAAATTAAATTAAATTTATTAAACAATTTATGTATTATAATTATTCAATATACAATTCAATGGAAAAATATTATCTACATTCACTGAATATTGAAATTGTAAATTTAAAAAATTACTACTACTGAATAAATGTTTAAAAAATACTATAATATAAGTATATTTTTAAGCATATATCTTAATAAAAAATAAAAAACTTAATTTTTTACTTTTTTTATATACAAAGTTATTATGTTTAACTCTATTGGCAACTTATATAAATAGAATAATAATAATTTATTGCAGGTAATGAGAGCGCAGACGAAGCTGCCAGAAAGGCAACAGTCTGCGATGATTTGGATGCATTTCCTGTAAGAGTGGCAGATGTTAAAAACTGTCTAACTAACGTAGTAAAAAACAAGTGGAATACTGAATGGAGGAGTTTAAATAAAAATTAAACTCAGTTAAAACTTCTCCATATAAATGGAAAAGCGACTTTAAGTTAACTCGCCGAGAACAAGTAGCTGTGACCAGACTTAGAATCGGTCACACGCGATTAACAAATTCATATTTGTTAACCGGCGAAGAGAGACCAATGTGCGGTGTTCGTAATAAAACACTGACAGTCAAGCATCTAATAGAAGAGTGTATCATATATGAGAACCTCAGAAAGCGGTTCCGTCTTAGAAATGATATTACTGCTGATCTGGATAATGATAATGAAGAAAGAATAGTTGCATTTTTACACGCCAGTGGACTTCTTAGATGTCTATAAAAGTGAAAAATTTTAATGCTGTGCTAAAGAATCCATAAGAGGTAGTCTCATTTAAATATGGAAGTCTCGAAGCGTGGGACGAGTAGTGATGGGAGGTAGACCTTTTGCTTAGGCCACCCTGGCTTGTCTGCATTCAAGAACAGTGAGTCGGGGTGTGTCCAATGTGGCATGGGGGACCCTCAAGGGTGGAATGAGGGCGCGAGGCTACGGGTGTGCACGGTGCATGCCTGTAGCCTGTTTATAAAAAGAAGTCAACTGCCACAGCACCCTGGCACGACTGATATACTGCTCAACGGCGGTTCTGGTCGCCCCAAGGGTGCTTAAACAAACTATAAACGAGACTCGTAGAAGAAAGAAAGAAAGAAAGAAATGGTATTGATAAGTTGAATTTTTAATTTCATGGTCTTTTGAGAACCTTATCTCAAATTTTAATATCGGGGCCCTTTATACCCCCGATATAGTGTTATGTGTGTTATAGTACGTGATGTAAGTGTTGTGTTTTGTACTTGTTTCTTGTGTCTTAATGTTTTGTGTAGTTTGTGCTTTTAAATAAAATGTAAGGGCCCTTTACACCCTTACATATGACGATCCAGATGGTGATACTAATTTCTTTTAAAGAATGTTACGAGGGCTAATGACCCTAGCAGTCGATGCCCGTAAAAATTAAGGAAAAAAAAAGTTAAATACTAATAAAAAACAAAATTGAATTTTCTATTTGTTTGAATATCAAACAAATAAGATTGAAAGGTTTTAATAAAGTTACAAAGAATTTAAAATTGCACTATTGGAAAACAACATTGCTTTTTATGTCTAATTTTCATTAATTTCTCTACATGTTTTCAAATAAATTGCACTCAAATAAACATATTGTTGCAATAAAGGAAATCTTAATGTGATATGAAACTCACTTTTTTCTATCAAAAACTCCTCAAAAAAAGTTTTTTTATGACAATCTCCAACAATTTTTTTTATCAAATAGATAATATTTTTAATTAGGTGAAAAATATACTATACTAGCAAAATATGCTATACTAGCATAGCATATATTATGTATTAGAATAATACATATTGTAGACAGCTCATAATGCATGATATGAATTTTTTATTGAAATTCTATTTTACAATTGTATAATGTAGATTTAACAATATTAAAACTTAACAGATTTTATATTTTTTTTTTAATAAATAGTATATATATATATATATATATATATATATATATGGTAAATAGTAGTGATATATGGTCTGAAGATATTTAAAAAAAAAAGAACAAAAAAATCTTCTAGTTTTTCATTAAGTTAACTTCAAGGTTATGTTACGGTTATGAAACTTAACATGAGATAGTAATGGAAAACATTTTTAGCAAGCAAAAACAAATTACTTTTCATTTTAGCTTCACATCTACAGGACACATGAATTTTGTGATCACCTAAATTATTATAACTAAAGACATTTTTTAGGGTGGATTCTTGAACATCTTAACAGTAAAAACTTTTTTCACTAATTTAGGTAAATGTATAATTTTATTTATTGTACCATTATTTTTGCTTGATCGATTATTAATACTAAAATCACACGAACTTACCTTTATAAATGAGATATGTTATGATGGATATCAGATGTATTCTTAGTAATAAAAAAATGAAGTAAATCTACAAAATCAGAGTTTATTCGCGTTTATTGTTTCACAAGAAGCGGTTAAAATACAAGAAGCTGTTAAAATACAGGTTTACCAACGTAACACTGTTACTGAACTAATAACAGTAAAACCAAATTTGTACATAGAAAGCATTATGATATTTGATTAGATTAGCAATTTAAATGTACTTTATTAAAGGGTAAATACGAAAAATAAAATTCTAATGTATTAGCTAATCTACAAAATTATTTTTTCCACTGTTCCAGAAAAGTACTAGCCGACGACCAGTGTTTAAAGTACGAAACCGTTGATTTCATGCCGGTAGCCATGCACATGAGTTGTTGAGGTATGGCGCTATTTTATGTTGGATTGGTTTTGGTTTACTAAATTATTTGGGAACCGAGCGTGAAGTGAACTTAATCAGTATGGAAGGTACAGTATTAAGTAATTCAATTATTTATTTGTAAATTAGCTGATGCATGTCTAACTGTTGAGGTTATCTTCGTTTTTGGAGGTGCCTCATTACTGATTACGTTTTCAGACGTACATCCCCAGATATACTTAACTAGTAATTTAAATTAGTAAAATGATATTCGAAAAGTTCCGACCTTGGTTATTGAAGCCATAATATAGATATTTTTTTTTTTTTGATCAGTTACTTGACTGCTTTAATGCTGTCGTTCCTTTGTACCCTCGTATTTTTTTATAATGACACATATTTGTTGCCCGTTCCAATATTCCTTCTTATATTGTTTTTATCATCCAAAAATTAATTTGTAATCATATTAGCTAAACTTGGGTATCTAAATACAAGACTCATTTCATTTACAATTTCATTTCATTTACAATCATTAACTCATTTCTACAAAATTTTGGCATATATTTCTCTTAAGACGTTTTATTTTGAAGTTTTTTGGCCATTCTGATTTGTATTCTGCTTTTACACATCCAAAATTGTAGATCACACCACAAAAGCCTAATAATTTGCTCTAATGTAATTCCTGTTAAGCATTTTGAGAACCAGAACATTTCTGTTGGAGGAGTTATGTTGAATTTTTGTTGAAGTAACTTAATTTGTTGAGTTGAAGTCAATGTGCATTTGTGGACCAGTACTTATCTCAGAGATAATACACAGTGACATGTTGACATACGATGTCAGCAGTTTGGTGATTATATTTAATTCAGTTTCCTGCTCTAAAATTCCGAATTTCAGGGTTATGATTTTTAATTGTTGATTTTGGCTGTGGAATGTTAGCGTCTCTGTCTTTCACGTGGAAGTTCTGAGTCCTTTCAGGCATGCATGCCATTTTTCACAAATTACAAAATTCATTGTCATCCATTAGTAATGTTAGTGCACTTCAGCCTATTGTTACTGTACAAATAAGTAATTGTATAAAGAATATGTAAATAATTTGGGCACAAATTAAGGCCACAAGGTAATTTTTATTACTTAGAATAATAAAAATCCTGCCCGGTGATAGCACTGCCCACAGTTTAGTAATGCAATTATTGTATTTTGAACTAGAAATCAGATCTCAATTATAAGGCATTAATAAATACCCAATTGGTAATAATGATTATTAGATTTTGTAATTTTATGGATAGTCATAAAAGTAAAGTTCTAATTTAATCAGTACAGTTCTAAAGAGTGAACCTGGTAATAGTATTGTACAAATATTATTGTTTTTTTTAATTTAATTTAAGAGTAGCTGATAACGTTTAGTTACTGTGACCAAGAACTGAAGGATTTACTGTTATATGTCTCAAAATAATTCAATAGATTGCTGAAATTCATAATGACAAGATCAAATTATGGCTCTATGAAGGTGTGACTGGAGAAATTTTTTTTGAAGCAGTTCAATTTAGTTAATCTGTTTTATGTACAGTGTTTATGAAATTGATGTAAGATACATAATTTATGTTTTATTCATTATGTTCCTAATTATGTTATATTGAAAATCTTATGCCTAACTTATTTCTTAAGGAGCCTGATGAAAAGGTTGGTCGAGACTGACTGTTATTAATTTATATTAATGTATTTTTATTTAATTATGATCTGTTTTTATAAAAGAACACAACAATTAAATGTGTAACAACTTCTTATTATAATATTGTTTTCTAATTACATCCATAAAATCTGTTTTGCTAAATAAAAATGAAAAACAGCAGTATCTTGACAAAAATATGTTTGTAAGATTACTATGATAATATTTTTAGATTGGTTTTTTGTTACCTTGATGGTATCTAATTCCACAAATATTTTATTAATTGCCTTCTTGTTCAGTTATTCCATATCTCTTTTTCTTTATATTTTTTTCCTTTTGTTGTGTATAATATTTTTATTTCTTTGGTTGTCTTGTAATGTATTTGTTTTAATTTAGTTTTAGTTAAACTTTGTGGAAGGAGTAAAACTTCTATAATATGTAATTTAAAAAAAAAAAAATTATTAAGATTTATATAAATATTGATATGCTATACCTACTTATTTATATCTGTTTTTTCTAAACAGGGAATGTTAATGAAGATATGTGGACGCCTTTTAAAGAACTGTTAGCTGTTGTTGAAGGTGCTGTTTCAAGACCAGTTGATACAGTTTTAGAACAGTTAGAAAAATATTTACAAAAACATAAACAAAATTTTTTTACTCTTTTAAAAAATCCAGTAAGTAATTTTATGTTAAACATTGTTTATTATTATATTTTAATTTCATAATAATCCTTACAACCATTACCATAAATACCTTATTTAATTTGAAAAGATCTTTTTTTAAACCTAATAACAGATGAATGATCTTCTGAATTATCTACCTAGCTCAGTGATGGTGTAGGTGTGAGTAAGTAGGACTTAGCTGTTTGTTGGAGGGGAGATTGGGTTTTGGGTGGTTAGCATGCAATTAAATTATATGTCACGCACCTTTTGACAATTTTCTTTGTACAGTTGTTACTCAGATTATCTTATCAAATAAGTTTTTGTATGAAACTATCTTTTGTATGTTTTTATAATCTTTCCCAACATTCTTATTTTTAGGATATTCAGAACAAACCAAAGTTTGCAGAACCACTGAATTTTTTTTTTTGTCCAGAGCAGTGATTAACTAATAATAGTTTATGATAAAATTAATTTTAAAATCGTGTTATTAATATCTATGAAAGTTATGATAATTTTGTTACAAATTATTAAAAGCTCTGTTGTACCGTTTCAAATGAATGAGGTGCGTATTTTTAATAAAGATATTTAATATGTGGGTACCAACTAATTTTTTTTTCTACTTTAAAGAACAAGTATCAGAGAAAATAAATTCTGATTATTTGCATTTCTGAATCAGAAAGTCATTATTTTATGTAATATTAATCTTTTAGTGAACAATTACAATATAATAGCTTCAATTAAGATTTACCAAGCAATGTTAGTGTTTTAGCCATTCCTGCCACTTAAACAGACAACAGAACTGTTTTTGTATAATTCAACACAAAAATTTGACTTTTGAGAAAGGGCCTTAATTACACTTTTGTTACGATTTTTAATAAAGTACTGAACCATTTAAAAAATCCTCTCATACATTTATTTAAAATACAAGTAAAAAGGCATTTTTAAAAGAAAAAATATTATTCATTGATAGATTTTTAAGTAATGCTAATTAAAAAAAAAACTTTTTTTTTCTCCATCCCATTTGTGTAATAAATATTTGCTCAATTAATTTCAATCAGTGTTTTCTGAATTGTAAATTATTTTGTAGGTATTTATTTTTTTAAATTAGGAGCTTACCTTCCTGCACTAGGCATTAGAGTGACCACAGGTTCACTACATCCAGGTGATCCCCATAGGTTTGTGAGGCCCCCTGGACACTCACCCTCAGCCCTGTCCTCCGCACCACCCCAACCCCATAGGGGGGCTGTTGCACCACCTCTCTTGTGACACTTCCAGCACCATACCACTCCCCCCATTCCTAGCCCTAATGGGCTTTAATGGGAGTCGTCTTTCACCCTCTTAACTTTTAAACCTCGTAGTAATAAAAGCCATGCCTCATTGGGTTGCCACTAATGTGAATGCCTCAGCAGACATTTACATCAGTGTTTTATAAACTCAGCTTTGCTTTCGCTGCAGGCCTCATCCGGACATCTTGAATGTTCTACATTGTTGCCCTCAGCTAACGGAGTTCGCGGAAACATAAACCCTGCACCTAGTTCTACATTTTATAGAGTCAATTTGTGTGTAAATGCAAATGAATAATAACATACTACCAAAAATGTTGTTAGCAACAACAAAGGTAGATTTATTCCTAGTTTCCTTAGTGAACTCAAACATGTTCAGTTCATACCATTGACTTGATTTCATTATGGAGTCTGGTCTGGTCTACCAGGGAGAGACGGGCAGACCTCTTATTCCCACTCAGCTCCATCACGGAGTCCTGCATGACATTTACTTTCACTTACCACCGTCGTTGAGATGCCACTACACCTCATGGCTGCATGGTTATCCATACCCTCGGCAGTGCAGTTGTCGTTCCGTTGACAGCTAACATTAACAATAATCACCATTACTTTTACTAACCAACCATGGCTCAATGCCAAAACACCTACCTCCGGCCAGTCAACTGCCCAGGTGGTCCCTAGCCACCCAGGGTGCTACTCTACTATACCCCTTTAGCCGTTCTGCTCAGGGTGAGGAAACTGAGGAAGCCAGCCACAATAGTCCATTCTCTGCGAGTATTCCAGTTGACTCAAGAAAGGAATTCACTCTCTCCAGCTCGTAACAACTCTGGTACATTCAGCCTCATACCAGGGACAAACAAAAGGACATGTCTGCTGTGTCATTGACCCTACAGTCTGGGCACAAGCCCAAATCAACCAAACCAAACCTAGCCAAACTATTCCTGAATGCATCATGTCCTGAAAGGAATTGAGTTGTGTACCGATTGGGGAAACCCACCTAATTGATTGCAGCTCCCTAACATTTGGAAATATACCATGTGTGTATCGACCAGTAGAAGAATCATTCCACCTAACGTACCAAGAAAAACCAAGAGTCAAGACCAAGTTTTGACTCTTGGTCAAAACTTGGTCTTCGATTTCTTGCATTCACTCAGAAGTAAGAAGGTGGTCTCCCTTCTTAGGAACATACTGCTTGCTACATTCCGTAGCTTAAATGTCAATGGGTTTTATGCCAGTGATCATAGAGACTGCCTCTCTCAAGACAGTTCTGTAGCCCCTGATAGCTAACAATAGAAGATGCAGAGCTTACAATAAAATGTCCCTATAACATTGGAATTGTTATTGCACCCGCCCAGACAGGTGCAACATACAACATTATTGTCTCGCAGACACCTTTATAAGGAATACACATGGTGCGATAATTCAACCCCGCAATTGGGGTGTATGAACACCAAAGAAGGCATCTATAGCCTTCCTTGTGACAAACTGAACGTGCTCCCTGAATTGAAGCCTCTCATCGAGGATGACACCCAGATATTTCTAAATGGTAACATACCTATTCGGAAGGCCATCCATCATGACCCATGGGTGACTGGTCGCGGCTAGACGATCTTTAAGAAGCATCATAGTGGTTTTTTCCGCACTGAAAATCATCTTATGCTGAAGACTCCACAACTTTAGTATCTTACATGCCTGTGTCATTCGTAGTTCTATCTCGGCATGCAAGTTACCCTCGACCAGCAGCAACCCATTGTTGGCATAAGCCATGATGCAGCAGCCACTGGGCATTCGCAACTGCATTAGAGAGTTGAACAACCCAGATGAGTGGACCTAATACACTGCCCTGTGGACAATCTTTTGACAGGGTCTTTCCTACTTCCGAACTGCTGTCAAGAAGGACGATGGTTCTATTGCTTGAAGCTAGCTAATAGCTCAAGATAGTCTCAATCTCATTTTGCACGCAACCACGCTGCTGCAACTGAAAC
This sequence comes from Lycorma delicatula, assembly GCF_047948215.1. Taxonomy (NCBI): domain Eukaryota; kingdom Metazoa; phylum Arthropoda; class Insecta; order Hemiptera; family Fulgoridae; genus Lycorma; species Lycorma delicatula. Next base: position 123,280,590 of record NC_134462.1, read on the forward strand.
AAGGCAGAGGGCTACGACAAGTTATTGAAGGCCCTGAATATGTCCAAACAGACTCCAAGTACATATTTGTGTTCGCTGGTCGAAGTCAAATCCATTACCCTAAGAATACCATTATCTGTGGATGTGGAGGTACAAGACGTTCTCGAAAACCTTACCTACTACAGGCAAGAGTGTCAGAGGTCGGTAAGAAGAACTTACAGTGGGGTCCTTGTCGCCACCTTTGAAAAGTAGTTTCAACTCACCATACTTCCAAAACGCTGGGATATGCCCAGCAATAAGCATTGTATTAAAAACCCTAGTCAGGAGACCAAGAATCATTGGCAAAGTGTGAACAAGGAGTTCCACTATGATACAATCATATCCGGGGACTTTTAGCCAGGCTAGGAATACCAACTTTATAACTTGGCGGACCTCTGCCTCAGTAATCTCAGAAGACAAATTCTCAGAGCAAAAACCTACAACTTCCCTTCGAATACGTCGATTTTAAGAGGTTTCACCAACCTCAGTGTTATCTGGAAGTACATTGTTCATCAGAAGAGAATGACATGATCTTTGTCTATTACAACACCATCCTGGGTCGAGAGAGCCAACAGAAGAATGTGTTTTTTCTTCTTATGTCCAAGAACTCTATAGACAACACCCCATGAGTATCCTCCGCATCAGAGCTCTCAGGCTCGCATCTGCTTTTTTGCTTCTTCTGTCTAGAGCATCTCCATATGGACTAAGCCATATTAACCACAGCAAGCCATTACTGTTCTTTGGTTAGCCTGGAATCCATAAGTCCCTCAGGCAGGAATATAACCTTTGTACCCAGGAGTACTTCAAGTTTTTTTTTTTGTTTTCCTAATTATCTCCAGAAAGTGGAGCTTACCTACCTTCTCCGAGCATCAGAGTGGTCGTGGGTTCACCACATCCAGGTGACCCCCACTTGGTCAGGAGATACTCCCGAACCCCTAGACACTTGCCCGTGGCCTTGTCCTCTGCTTTGGAGCTCTTAGGCATCTGTCTACTTTCCTTGCTTCTTCTGCCATCTAAAGCCTTTCCATGACTGCTCGGGAATACGTGGTTGCAGCAAATCAGTGCTCTTCTTTGGCCAGCATGAAGTCCATAAGCCCCTCAGGCGGAAAAACCATTATACCCAGGAGTACAAGCATTTCGCCTTCTTCCATAGCAAAGCAGGGGCACTTAAAGAAAACATACTGTTTAGTTTCTTCTGTTTTGCAATTAGGGCAGGTTTTTGCACAGTAGTCCAAAATGATATAAATTCGCCCAGAAACCCCTATGGCTCTTCAGCATCTGAGTGAGGTAAAAATCCAATGAGCCATGGGGTCTCACAATCCATCTGCTAATATCTCACGAATTATCTGTTGGTCCACCTGCCCTTCATCTCCTGTTCCCACCTCTCCTGCCGTCCTCAAAGTGTCTTCCTCAATCGCCATCTTCACCATCTTCCAACCTGCAGGTGTCAAGCCACCAGACTCGTGCATTCTGGCTCATAATGCAACCACAAGATCCACCAGCCAAATACCCGTAATGACCTTGAGAACCCCTCTGGATGCAGTTCTGTTATCAGATGCTACTTGCAGACAGCATTTCCTGTTTAGCGACTCAAGAATCTCTCTATACTTGCAGTATTTCATAACAGATGCCCATATTTCTGCTCCGTAAAGAACCGCAGCATATGCAACCTCAGTCAAAAGCCTTCTCTGTAGCTGGGGTCCCCCACAGTTTGGCAGGATGCCTGTAGTGAGACGCACAGCCATACCACATGCCTTGAGGATATGGGTGCCGAACCGCAGCCATGTGTCTACCCATATGCCTAAATACTTAATTGTGGGTTTGGATTACACATATCCATCCTCCAACTCCACTAAGATCTTTGGTCTTCATTTAGCATTAACAATTGCAACTATTTCTGTTTTCTTCAGGTCCATATTTACAACCATACTACTAACAACCAGGCATTTAGCTTTATCCTCAGCAGTAATCGCTTTGTTTACAAGCTCAGGATTTATATTCCTTATGTGTCTCAGATCAAGATGCTGGACATTCCAGCCTTGTTGATGCTGCTGTGCAATGTTACCACTTCCGCCATCAGTTATGGACATAACTGTCGGCTGGTGGTCACTTGCTGAGTACCCTTCCCAGGCGCTCCAGCCAGTAATCTTCTTCGCAAGGGCTGAGGTGGCAAATGAGACATCAGTTACAGATCCATAATTCCCTCTTCTGAACGTATTAACCGTTCCAACATCCAGGCAAATCAAATCAGTTTCCGTGATAACCTCCATCAGTAATCTACCCCGGGGATGCATATGCACTGACTCGTGGGTTCTAGACCATGAGTTAAAATCATCAGTTAATAGGGTTGGCTTACAGAGAGATAGGTCCCTCGCAAGGTCCATCAGTGTCTCCTTGTATCTCCTAATATCAGTATTGGGTGAAATATATAACAGGCATAATAATAGGTACCACAAATTTGCACCCTTATACAGCCTTTCCCCTGGAGTACTTCTCATATATCAATCTGTATATCCTTGTATCTATCTCCATATAGTACTATCTCATATATCTCCCGGAGTACTTCCCCTATCAGCAGTGATTGTGTTAAGTATTGCCTTGCTTTGGTAATATATCTCTATCCTCTCTTCACAAATGTCTATTCTTAACTCTATCCCCTCTCCACAGAACAGATCAGCATCTGAACAGGTCTCAATAACTAAAAAAAGTGAAAGACTAGAAATGATGCAGTGTGAACTTTGGCCTTGCATGGGTTACCTACTTTCTGAAATTTAGACTTGTGTTTTCCTGATCTTAAGCATATTGATTATGGTATATTAAAGTATGAACAGAATTAAAGTTGATCAAATAATTGCTCAGAATTAAAATATTTTTTTATTTGTCATAAAAAATATGGTAAAAAGTTTAATGATGCCTACATCAACTTATGACTATTTCATAGAAATAAATTTGTAATGTTATTTAAGGCAGTAGTGGCTCTACAATTTTCCAAGTGTATGCCACTTGGTTTTGAGCCCTTTACTTTTTTCTTACTCTATTTCTGCTAATAAGGTGATTTCTGCTTGATATTATCTTGATAATTCTGGTTATACGCATTTCATATAGGGGCAACTTATTGTTAACCAACCTTGTATATAAAAGTAAACTACTCCTAACTTGGATTGTGTTTTTTAACAGTAATTCATATTTTCTACAATAAATCTTATTCAGTGGTAGTCCTTGTAGCTCTCTGTACAAAATGTTTTGTTGTACCTATTTTTTATAAAATGTTATAATTATTTTTCATAGTTAATTATTATAATATAAGAAATGATATCTTACTTTTTTAGTGTGTGTAATTTTCAAGTTGATTTCTTTGAGAAATATAATGTAACAAGATACATATGATATTGCAGCTATGACTACTGGATGATGAGTGGTCCAGTTATACTTCATTCAGTTTTAATCAAGTCTAGTTTACGTATGATGAGTAAATGACAATAAAATATTTTGTTTTTTCTAAATAACATTTTCCTTAAAAAATATTTCTAATTTATTTTAGTTCAGATTCTGAAAGAAGAGAAAATATAAATTTAAAAAAAAACCTTTTATTTTGATTATGCTATAAACTTCTAAAGAAAGAAGTTAATGAAGATTTTTTAATTTTGAATGTCTCAAATAAATGTTTATTGTACAATTTTTTAATAAAGGAAAGGAACTTAATCTAAATAATCTATTGAAATACAACTGAAGTACTTCTTTCAAGTGTTATTATAATTTTGGATTTTTTTAAGTTAAGTCTTTTCAGATAAAGAGTTTCAAAATCACTTTATTGTGAGAAAATTTAACAACAGGTTTTAATGCTAGAAAATTTAAAGTTATATATTTTCTCTAATCTTTCTATAATTCTATTTTTTATAACAATGTGATTGATTATACTCAGTTAAATGTTATAAAAAAATTAGCAAATGGGTATTTTCTTGATATGTTCTATATAATTATGATATTCTCCAATTTCCAAAAGAATTCGGTGCGCGGTCCAGATGTACGTTACGGCAAGAAGTATTATCTATGACGATGACTGAGTTAGAGGGAAGATTAGGAATTAATAAGTAAGTCAATTATTATCGGCAATGTATTTATACATTTTATTGCAATACAAATAGGAAACTTACATGCACATCATTTTTCAACATAGTCCCCTTGCACTTCAACACACTTGGTCCATCATTGCACAAGCTTCCTGATGCCCTCATAAAAGAAGGTTTGCAGTTGAGCTGTGAGCTAGGAATGCACCGCTTCTTTCACTGTTTCTTCCGAGCTAAATCGACGTCCCCTTAATGCCTCTTTGAGTGCACCAAACAAGTGGTAGTCAGAAGGGGAGAGATCAGGACTATACGGAGGATGAATCAGTACTTCAAAGTTAGTTTCTGGAGCGTTTCAGCAATGTGGGCAGCAGTATGTGGACGGGCATTGTCGTGCAACAACACCTTTTGACAGCAGTCCTCGTCGTTTGCTTCGAATTGCAGGCTTCAGCTTGGCAGTAAGCATCTCACTGTAATGCGCACTGTTTATTGTCATGCACCTTTGCTCATAATGTTCCAATACTGGGCCTTGTGAGTCTCAAAAAACCGTAAGCATCAGTTTTCCTGCGGATGGTTGGGCTTTGAACTTTTTTTTGCAGGGCGAATTTGGAATGTTTTCATTCCATACTCTGCCGTTTACTCTCCAGCTCATAATGCTGGATCCATGTTTCGTCACTGTTATGATTCTGTCTAAGAAGATAGCATAGCAATCCAAATGTTTTTGGCAGATGTCCAAGTACGTTTGTTTATGCAACTGTGTGAGTTGTTTTGGGACCCATCTTGCACAGACTTTATGAAACCCAAGTCTGTTGCGGATGATTTCGTGGGCAGAACCGTGATTAATTTGCAGATGATGTGCCTCTTCATCAATAGTTACTCGTCTGTCTAAGAAAACCATGTCACATGCATACTCAATGCTTTCCTCATTTGTGGTGGTAAACAGTTGTCTGACTCCTTTGTCGTGAGTAACACTTGTGAGATCATTTTTGAGTTTTTCAATCCATTCATAGACACTACATTGTGGCAACACACTGTTCTCATACTTTACCGAAAGTCTTTCCAGACCCTGACGTATCATATTTTTATTCACATCATCCAACACTGGGGGATGTATCATATTTTTATTCACATCCTCATTCTTCAATGTCTTATCAGTGATCGGATCGACGGCTGGAGGACGCACCATATTTTTTGTCGCATCCTCGTTCTCCTTTGTATCTTTACAATTTAGATCTGTGTTTGCAGAATCGCTTTGGTGATGATTGTCGGTGGTTAATATACGCATAAGCGATTTTTGATTTAAGTTTCTGTTAGCGTCGTCGTTAATGTTTAATAGAAATTTGTAAAACTTAAATATTGTGTCATCGATATATCCCTTAGTCGTACTAAGTAATTTTTGTATATGTAATTCCATATCGTCCACGTAGGACTTTGTAGCGAGATCAGTGCTATTCTTAGGCATGCCAGCGTTAGTGATAACAGATTCTTTAGCGTCGACAATTTGCTTTTCATCGAAAGGTTTTTTCGTAAATAGTTGACAGTAACGACGTCCGTCTTTTCGACAGGATCACCGACTCTACATATTCGCTTATGTGCATAATTGACTGCGTTGACATCATCTGTAAAAATCTTCGCTACGAATGCATGATTTAGATCGCTATGCATTACGTACTCTTCCGCCAACTTTTCCCTAATCATATCGACATATCCTTTGGTCGCGAGGTTGGTCAACTGTAGAGGCGGCATGGCGTTTGTTATAACACTTTTTTGAATATCCACATAATAACGTTTTTAATCGTTAAAATCCCGTTTGTCACTTTGTCCACGTATGTCTTTGTATTGAGATCCATGCTATTAAATGGTGCACCAGCATTTGCGATAACGTACCCTCTCGCGTTAATTGTCTCATTTTTATCGAAAAGGTTTTTCCGTAAATAGTCTGCAGTTACGACGTCTGTTTTTTCAATTGAATTGGCGATATCGCACAATCGCCTCTTTGAAAAGGAAAGTGCGTTGTTGTCCATCGGTGAAACCGTCGGTAAGTATTTATTATTGAATTCGCTTTGCTTTACGAACATTTTCTTAACGTAACCAAATGTTGTACCATCGTCATCTTCAACAGGCGATCCGACGTTGCACAAACGTCTTTTTTTGATATCGAAATTTCCATCGGCGGTTTTGTCAAACGATTCGACAATCCGAGTTGGCGGTGGCACTCCCAACGCGAGAACGTCCGAACTTGTCGATACTCGTCTTCAGACTGTTTAAAATAAAAAGTTCCCTGTACAACCCTCCTTTATGTATCCGCCTTCTTGCAGTTGTTCTATGATCGAAACTATTTCGTTATTATGATCGGTATGATCCGCACGCTTCGAAGCCAATAAAAGTCGCAGTCTATCGCACAGTTCATTCAGATCGTCCCAGTAAATGTAATCCGGTCTAACCGTTTTCTTCGCTCTCATCAACAGACCCGATCCGGCGGTTATTGGACTTTCGTTGTCTTGACCGCTTTCCGACGAAAGATGCGTTCGAGGAAACAGTCTTTTGATAATATTCTTGTACTTTAACGATCGACTGGAAATTATGCGACCGGTATTTTGACGTTTATGCGCCTCAGTAGTTTTTAATATTTTCTTATAATTATTTAAATCTTTGGTTGTATAATCTACTGGTTCATTCAAAAAAATCAATTGTTATAAACTTTCGGAACCGCTATACGTCTTGTTGTCGATAACTATTTTATTTCCTTTGAACTCGGGTGGTTTTGTTCCGATCATCCATTGATCGTCAATGTTTTTCACTCCGTAGACGTTGTCAATTTTTTTACCTTTATCCGTTACGGCAAGATCCAAGAAATGTTTTGCACGAAAACCCAACGTTTTCGGTATCGACGGGTCTACAAGTTTGACGAACTGTTTTTCCGACGGCGGTGTTTTAAAGAGTCGTCTCATAACGGTCGGTGTTTCTTCCACCTCCTCCTTTTCAGACACACCGTTTGCATCCTCTTCCTCCTCTTTTTTAACATCGTACTTTGTTTAAACGATTGATTAAGTTCACGAAGCGGATCGACAGTAGGCTTAAAATGCTTTTCTATAACTTGTTCCGATTCCGGTATTCCTTGCGTAATAGCGCGATGTTTTCGTTTAATCGAATCTCGTATTCTATCGATTTCCATTACCAACTTCGCAAATGACGACGATAGCATATCGACCTCGTTCTTGTTCGACATCGTGGTTACGAATGATCGGAAAACAATTGATCACATCACCATCGTTCCACCGAGCTCTTTAGCTATTGACGCCTTGACGTTCATTGTTGTACTGACCGTATTTTGTGTGTTTGGATAGGAATAGGAAGAAAAAGGATCTTTATTTCTTTATTGCTTTTTACCCGCCTTACCACTCTTATATCCCGGCCTTGGCACTGGCCTTATCGATAACAATGATAAATCATCAATCGATCTGCACATGTGTAGATCGGTTAAAGATTTAATTTGTGATCGATTCGGGGGTTTAGGGTGGCCCTGAAAAGGGCCGTTTTACATAAAGGGTGGTTTTACATTTTAAAAAGTTAACCGAAAAACGGGCAAGATGGCATACGCCGTGTATGTTCAACATATGGATTGTCCGTCTCTTCCCACTTCCACAAGCGTATTCGACAATGGTCACATCTGACCATATCAATACCCTCGTACCTGAACCCATGCATAACTATGATCAGGGGAGAAAGTAACGGATTGTTCATATGCGGCCATAACGGTGTATATATCTTTTTTTACCGTTTCTAGTAACCCTGTAAAATGCATGTACTCTATCATAAAAAGAACGTTCCATTATGATTGAGTGTTAACGCAAGAATGAATAAAGTTTCTAATATTATTTTTAACTCTTAAAAGATTAATATAAAAATTTACTTGTTTTATTTTCCAATTATTTTTATCTGAATGCAAGTTCCGAAAATAAAATTTTTACAAAGAGTCGACTTTGTAACCGCGATTAAATTATCGTATGCAGACTGTTTTATTTTCCAATTATTCTTATCTGAATGCAACTTCCGTTAATAAGTTGCATAAAGAAAGAGGTGATTTGCTATCTTTTTTAAAGCTATTTTTAGATGTATAAAATTTAATTTATTTAATAATTATTTCTTTAAATTTAGTTTATTTTAATATTTTTTTTTATTATTAAGTGCAATAAGTGTCTCTCTCTCTCTCTCTCTCTCTCTCAGTAATAATTATTTCTTTATTATGAAATGCAGTATGTCTCTCTTTCTCTTAATTATAATAATTACATTTATTTGTTATAAGAAATTTTATCAAAACCGCATAGTTGTTATCGCTCATACTGCAGTTAAAACTGTATTTTAATAAAATTAATTGGTAACCGCGTACTTGTTATCGCTCACACTGCAATTAAAAACAGTACATAAACTAAATTGATAAGAATGCAGTTAACTTAATATTTCTTATGGTATATATATTGTATGTATCATTCTGACTTCAACATTTTACATGTCAACATTACATATTGAAGAAGTGTTCACAATGGCATACTATACTGTACAAAGAGATAAATGAGTTAATGAGCTCATTTCGAGACTTAATGGAGATTAAGGATCGCATACCGCGAAATATGTATGATTATATTGAAGTTGAACACGCGTCGAGACTTAATGGAGATTAAGGATCGCATACCGCGAAATATGTATGATTATACTGAAGTTGAACACGCGTCGAATGACTTTATGTATGGGATATTGAGGGCGAGACGACGGGCAATGCGATTAGTTGTACGTTTCAACCAAGATGCACCGCCACCACCATCATCACCATCACCATCTAACCATCAAGAGGAAGATGCAGAATCCGATGGGTCCGCAACGGATTTCAATCCGAACAAAAACGACGACAACAGCAATAACAGTGATGATCAGCCACCACCATCACTATTACCAGATAATGAATTACAAATTATACATGAAATTATCGATTGTGATAATGGGCAGAGTAGTAGTACCAATCATCGTGTTCGTCGTGAACATCAATGTCGACGTCGACGTGTTCGAGTGTGTCGTCGTCCGGAGGTCACAGACGTGGATGTTAGTTCGACACCACGTCGACCTCATTGTAGAACTCTAAATAGAATTCTACAACAGGTCGACGCTAATTCAAGCCAGTCTTTTTAGGTCAATGATGGAAACTCATCAACCGACAGATGTCCGATCTGTTTAACAGAATCCGTAACTGTCGAGTTGTTGGTTTTTCAGTCATCGATACTGCGAAGACTGTGCGAAAGTTAGCGAGGTACAGCAGAATTTTTCCGTCTGTCGACGAGATGTTTTGGGCTACCGCCGCATTAGAGAGGGAGACGATAGTAATTGATGTAAGTAATTATAATTTTTTTTTAGTTTTTTTTTTAAAAAGTCCTTTATATTAGATATATACTTTATTTCATTTCTTTTTTTACATATAATTTTTTTCACTTACAATAAAAGAAAGGCAATGTGTAGTTGCATGATGAAGGAAAATTAACAATAGTCATGATCGTGGTCTAAGAGGTCTTCGGTTCTCTGGCTTTTCATGTAGTCATGACCATGGGCTACGAGGACATCGTTTACGGTTCTCGGCCTCTTTTGGGAAGTTTTGTCATTAGCGGGTAGTTTTCTTTGTTTATGATATAATGTCCGTAAGGAATACGGACATTATAGCATTATACCCGCTTGTGTACGTAACGGAATCATCGGATCTGTACAAAAAGACTTTTTGTACAGATCGTGTCTAAGATCCTTTGCAATGGATACTCTAGGACAGTGGTTCTCAACCTTTTTTCTGCTGCGGCACATTTTAAACGATTTCGAAATTTGGCGGCACATAAAGAAAAAAATAAAAACTATTGTCTTATTACAACACACTGAATAAATATAGTTTATGACAAATTGTTAAATATGCAAATTAAACTAATACATACTACAAAATAACTAAACTTTATTACGTGATTAAATTAAAAGCTAATAATTAAAATATTTTTAATGCGAAATTTGAGCTTGATGTTTTTTGATAATTTCATTTATATTTGGTCGTAAAAATGACAATGCTACTCTCATATCGTCTTCTACATTTAACAATCTTGATCTTTTTTTAGTTTTAATGTTGGCTAATGCTGAAAATCCGAATTCACACAAATAAGATGTGGAAAATTGTAATAAATTGTATAAAGCTTTTTTGGCTATGATTGGATACTCGCATCTGATGTTAATCCAAAATGAATTAATTGATTCTTCTGAATGTTTTAAAATTAAATCTCGATTACTGGAAAGCAAAATAAGATCTTCCTCTTCATTCAAAGTTAAGTCAAATACAGAAGTGTCCGTAATGAGAAATGGATTACGATCCCAATCAAATTTCTTAATATCTAATTTTGGGAAATAATGAACAATTCTCTCCTCTAACGCTGTCAAATGATCAAGAACAATTACTTTAATTGTTTTATAACTGTCTTTAGGGACTGACTCAAACTTTTCTAAATTGCCTTCTTGAGCTTTATTTTTCCATAAAGTTATTTGTTTTTTGAGTCCCACCAGCTTATCGGTTGAGTTTAAGATATTTTCATTAGGCCCTTGCATACTTGAATTGATGTTGTTAAAAATAACAAAAATGTCTGATAAGTAAGCCAGTTTAGTGCACCATATTTTATCTTCCAACAGTTTTACAAATTCATGATTTTTATTTTGTTCAAAAAAAATTTTCATTTCATCTTTTAATTTCAGAACACGAGATAAAACTTTTCCTCTGGACAACCATCTTACTTCTGTATGGAGTAATAAAGATTCGTACTTGGCTTCCATTGCTTGGCATAATTCTTTAAATAATCTACTTTTTAATGGTTTAGATTTGATATAATTAACCATTTTTACACATTGTTCCAGAACTATTTTTAAATCTGATGGCAAAAATTTTGTTACAAGTGCTTCTCGATGCAAAAAACAATGGGTAACTAATATATTTTCATTTAATTCTTTAACATGTGCAACAAATCCTTTTATATGTCCAGTCATAGCTGGAGCACCATCTATGCAAATTCCAGTACATGTCTTCCAAGAAACTTTAATTTCTTCTAAATATGAATTTATTACATTAAAAATATGTTTACCAGTTGTAAAATCAGATAACTCTCGACAACATAAAAATTGATTAATAATATCATTTTCGTGAATAAACCTAACAAATGCAATTAATTGAGAATTTCCTGTAATATCGGTTGTTTCATCTATTTGTATAGCAAAATTCGAATTTGCAAGAGTTTTTGCAGTATTCTGCTCAATATTTTCAGACAAGTCTTTTATCCTGCGATGTATTGTATCATTTGAAAGGGGTATTTTGGAAATTTCAATATCAGCAGATCCTCCAATCATTGTTTTAACAATTTTACGACACGCAGGTAATATAATTTCTTCTGTCAAATTATGAGGCTTTAATTTTACTGCAATCAATTCAGCGATTTCATAAGAAGCGACTTGAGCCTTTTCAGACACACATAATTGTTTTTTAACATTTTTTCCTTGCTTAAGTTTTGATGATAAATAACTTTCAAAGTAGCTTTTCTCTTTTGTTGAAAGCGAAGGATGGTTAGTCACCAAGTGACGTTGAAGTTTACTAGAAACCATAGCACTGTTTGATATTTTAAAACCACATATTACACACTCGGGAACAACTATGTCATTTTCCATTGACGAGGTAAATCCAAATTTTAAAAAATCATCATTATATTTCCGAGGGACAACGTACTTTTTTGAGAGGTGTATATTTACTTGTTTCGGGGGTTGGTTCATTAACTTGGTCGTGAACGTCATCATTATCTCTATTTTCATCATTACACTTTTTTCTTTTTATCCATTTGTCCATTTTTAGAAGGGTCTGAAAAAATAAAAAAAAATATTGTCGAAAAATTTAAAAAAAATGGTTCAAATATAACATTTGAATTTATAATTATCAAAATTATGCAATAACTTGTAATTTATGAATATGGAAAATTTAACCTTTCTGAAATTGTATAACTTTCACTCAAATACAATTTTCCGTAAATAAAAATTAAATTTTATGTGAATAAATGCGGACACTATGCGTGCAGCAATTCAGCACATAAGCTCGGGATTTTTTGAGAGATGTGTACACAGAGAACGTATTCAATCACAGTAGTATTTCGTAGAGTGCGATAAAAACAAAAAGGAAACGTTGTAAATCAATGGATATGTGTACTGCAAAGTTAATAAGTTTACAAATTTATAATTTGAAACTATATGCAAATTAATTAATAATAAACCGAATAATAACGTTTGCTAATTTTAACGAAATAAAAGGTGCAGTAACTACTATGCAACACCTTGTAAATTCCAACTATCACTAAAACAACACGTTTATACGCAGAAATGACAAGCGTGCGCCAACTGTAGACAATTCCTATTGCTATGCATGCCACTTCATCACAATTCGGCACTAAGAAAAAACGCCTTGCAAAGTAAATAATAAAATAATTTTTTTTGTGGATTTAAATATATATTCATGTTAAATATATTTTTATTTTTTAAAAATAATTTTTTAATATTAACATTATATATTTACAAAATTTGGCGGAACACAAACGTGCCGCGGCACAGGGGTTGAGAATCACTGCTCTAGGAATACCCTTTGCTACATTCTTCTCTTTCTTATTAAAGTCGAGAATGCTATACATCTTAGCACGAAGACCGACAAATTCACGAATAGCTTTTCCATTCATTTCGTCTTTGAATTTACCAAGTCGTTTCTTATTAGTAATACTAAAACATGCGTGATCGCGAGGGTAATCTGAAGTATCGAACCGATCGATATCGTGAAGAATATCATTGTAAATATTATCGGCCACGATATGATACATCAGACTGTCAGTATCGGTCATTAGAAGATTTATATTGTGACCGTACTTTTCTACCATGCAGTCAGTGGAATTCGTAGATGATCATTTTGCTAATGTCCAATACGGTAAATCCGATGTAGATCGGACGATTGAGGAATATCTCCGTTTTCTTCAGACTTACCCCGACGACATCCTTGTTATAGATGTACCAAGCCTTAACTCTCAGTTTTGCAATCACCTTATCCAGTTTATGTTCGTTAGTGACCAGTTAGAAGTTATTCGTTTTCGTACGTTTTCCAAGGACTTGCCGTACACCGCGTTGTTCATCAACTTAAAAAGTCATTTTCAAAACTATTTCGCGCTTGTGCACGCTTTTTGGTATTGAAATCGATGTACGGCTTCAACCAAGGCGATTGGAAAAATTCCAGAACTCTGACGTTTTTCACTTTCAGTCCTAGTCGAGTGTACAACTTTTGGTTTCTGTAATGTAAAACGTATTTTTGTTTGTCGTGCAATGTTGTCATTAATTTCTTTACGGGACATCTCTTTATGTCCTTCAAGTAGGGGGACAACATATCATCGGTTGGTACTAATCCTTCTGGTGCAAGAGGGTAATCCTTGTGACGATCGTGCAATTCTTTCGTATACTCAAGATCCACTTCCAAGATGTAGCCTTTTTCGCCACGATCGTCAACGCTGTTAATGTCGAGACTGTCAATCTCATCGACACCCATCCACCTAAAATTAGTGTGTGGTAAGGGCTCAACCATGGCTGTTCCGTAAAGGTTGTTGCAATCGTAATATTGAACCCAGGACGTGGGTTCGGATGGGTCATACTGATCTGGAATGTTTGATTGTTCGTCTTGGCGTACCTGTTTGAAATCATGGCTACACAGCCTCGTGTACCTGTTTCAACAAACAGATGCATATCTATGTCGGTCAACAGTTCCAATTTCTTTCGGGTAAATTTTAACATGGCATTCCACGTGAAATGGGGGGTGCAGTAAAAGTGACAGGGGTCCAAACTGTAATATCGTAGTAATCGCCTAACGTATTGCAGTCAAACGTTTCCCACACGTTTTGAGCGTGGACGTAATCATCGTCCGTTATGTTCTCTCTTATCGTACTGTAGAATGCCGTCTGCGGTGGAAGTTGGGTTTCAAAAAACTTGTTTATAACGGTTATGTACTCGTACGGGTAAACGCCTTTACGGATTAAACAATCCCTTTACTCGGGTAACGAAAAGCAGGCGGTGAGTGTTTTACACTGTCTTTGTCCTGACAATCTTTTACAAGATTTTCTACAAGTTTTTCGACTGGACGACGAAGGAAATTGTAAAGAGTCCAAGAACCTCAATGGACCGACGGACAGTGACTGTAATCGCTCGGACGTGGCGATACAGTTTATTTTTACATCGTCCTTATATTTTCCCAAAGCTTGAACTATGTGATGGCTATCGTAACCGTGGAGGTTATGAAAAAATACCGGAATATGCTCGGTGCGTTTACAATTTAAATTGCACTCGTCATGACATGCACCAAGAAACCGTCCTGTGGTATGCGAGTGATGACGTACAGGGTCGTCGTCGTTCAACTCACAATAACAAAGAAAACACTCGGTAGCCCTTTGAAATGTCTTCGGGTGTCATCACTATCGGTTTTTCGGTAATCATAATTTTGTGCAATCTATCGGCGTGAGCGAGCAATTCATCCAGCATCTTTTCAACGATATTTTAACCATCGGTTCTCGCTCGGTAGACTACAGGACCTTCACAAATCTGCCCTTCCTCGTCGACGATTACATAGGCGTAACCGGATAGAAGATGGGCTACCTTATCTGTAAAACTAATGTTGGGTTTAGGGGTGGCAGTGTACATCGGATGTACAAATGATTCAAAGTCTGCATACACAGTATAAGGAACGCAGAGTGTGGAGGAGTAGTCCCTAAACTTCATCACGCATTCCTTTTCTTTACTGGAATTGGGTAACGTTATTCGCTGTGCACCGTGTCGCTTACATTCCACCAGATATTTGTCTACATTTTATTTGGCAACAAGTGGATCCGATGAACTGAAGCGGTGCAAACAGTACGGACAATATTGACTGCTGCAATGACTTTGTGAGACCCTTAAGGAGACGAGATAGTCCGTTTTTACCAGGTTTGGTATTAATAAGACAATAATGAAATCGTCTCCCCCGCAAGCAGCAATAGATGTATGCAATGGGTACGATCGTTTTCGGTAACACACCGGGTACACGCGATCGTTATCTTCCTCATAACCGTATACCTTGATGCTTATTGTGGGATTTAACATTTCGAAGCGATCAATGTCTTTTACCTTTACTGGATGTGATATTCCGTTCATGTTAATTTCATGTTCAAAGTGTGCATACCAACCCTGACGTTGGTGACGTCCGGGTTGATTGTGTAGATATGCTAGCACAGACCAGAGAAAACATTTTTTATCATGTGGATTCTATTGTATTAATGTTTTATATATTATTATTTTAATATATTAATTTTGAAGGAAGATTTTTTTCTTTTTACTTTATTTATTAATTTTTCATACTATTCTATTGTATTAATGTTTTATATATTATTATATTAATTTTTTACCTTTCTCTTTTTTTTGTTTGAAAGTTATTTGATAATACCATACTGTCCCATTAAAACTTACCTTGCTAATTAAGATGAAAAGATAATGATCTCTCTGCGAATGATAAAATTACACAATTTTTTTCACTTACATATAAACACAACTGGATTTAACCGGTTACAACTCACACACTTTTGTATTAGTGAACCGATAATTATAAAAAAAAAGAAAAATAACATTTTCCTTATCGCATCCGCTCTTATTAGAAACGACGATCCAGTTCGCACGTACGCACTAACGGCTAGTGCGCATGCGCCGATTCGAAGTCCAACGCTGCGATTGGTCAATCGGACAACTTTAGACCATGTTGAACTTACAATTCTTTAGTCGAGCGCCGCATCTCGCACGGTAAACACATCTGCGCTGCGTCACTCCGCTGACGCACGCACGCAAACACACCGCCTCCCGGCGCACGATCTACGACGAGAACCTCTCTTCATCGCGACGACTCCTCCCGGTGCTACCACCACAACGACCAGGAACATCCTCGAAGCAAGTCTAAAATTTTATTCACACACACACAATCTTATCATAAAAAACACGACTGCAGCGACCGCTGCGACAATCACACACCCCAACATTTTCATTACAAAAATTCAACGACTTACATAGAACAAATTTCACTCACTCCGACACTCATCCGCCGTAGCCGAACGGTCTACGACGTCAGTCAACAACTACAAACAACCAACCGTCGTCCGTTCGAAACCTACACCATCCAAATTTTTTTTCACTTCAAATATTATTCATTTAATTCTAAATAACCGCCACACAACACTGCTACCAACCTTAAAAAATATATAACCTCAATCATTTAATACAAAACATACATCCACGTTGACAACACTGACACAAAACAAATCATGTTGGGATCACTGACAGGCTACTAGCACCACTGACGACACTATACAAGATGGTGGACTCCGCCATCTTGTATTCGTGACGTCAATCCAAGATGGCGGACGACGCCATATTGGATTTGGCGCTAGTATGTCTATTTCCGTACTACTTGGGAGATTATTGTTAATATAATGAAAAACCATTAAAGGCTGGATTAAACAAACTTTATACTTCTTTTTATGTGTTAAATTGTAACTCTCCCATTACTGATTGTTATGAAGGAGCTGGAGGCGATATTTTCTTGTTATAAATTGACAATACTTATACGAAGGGTGTTTAAAATATAGATGTGCTTGATTGAATTTTGTTGAGCTTTTATTTTTTGGCCTAAACAAAATTATAGAACACTTCTTCATGGATGCAAATTAACAAGGGTATTTTTATTTTAAATCTGCTGACACTTTAAACTGAAAACTTACATTGAGACCAGCATGGTGCTATTTGTTATAGGAATCATGTTCCCCAATATAATTTATTCAAAATGTTTGGAGCAGTATTTATAGAGACAGATTTGAAATGGATATTCCATTTTAAACATTTCTTGATCATTGTTTTAATTATAAGTACATTCTATGTTTAGAATCTGAATTTGCATTTGTAGTAACAGTGATTTCTGATGTTTTTTGCTTTACCGTTTTTTTCTTTAATAGCCTAAAAATGCCAAAAGTAGAGAAGATTTACAAAAGGGTGTTACAGAGGGAATCAGTTTACCTGGTATTGGTCACCAGACATTACCACAGGAGTTAGTTGATGAAGCGTTAATAATTTCTGATATGTATGATCTTAATGAATATTTGGCATTAGATCTATTGTGCACTGGTAAGTAGTAAGGTAGAAATATTTTCTATATTTTGTATATGTTTGGTTCATTTTTTTTTTAAGTTTGTCCCCCGACTTAATGTAATGTTGGTGTTAAAAAAAACATTAACATTGATTAGGTCTGATTAGGTCTGGTAATGTAAAATTTATAAGACTAATAATTTTAATATCAAAAATCAACAAATTGCACTGTTGCTGTTTATACTCTGGCTGTGATTAAAAATTACTGGTATATTTTTTTTTTACCAAGTCATCATGTTCAGTTTCAAGATTTTCTTTGTTATGTATTGTATGTTTGAATTTTGTTTTGTGTGAAGCTTTTCTAAAGTAATACATAGTGTGACTGGCAGTATCCAGACTTGGAAACACAACCCAGACTTGGAAAGTCACTCTTGTTGTCTATTGCAATTGTTATAATTAATATAAAAGGCATGTTTTTAAAGTAAGGACTGAATTACAATTTTTAGGTCAAAATTTTGTAATTCAAAGGTCATGAAACATCAAATAGTTGAGATGCAGTGAAGTGACAATTTTTCATCAACTTGTTCAATCAAACTTCCATTATCACTGATGGCCGGCCACTATATTCTTTATCGTGAATCTTTGTTCCCCTTTGTCAAAATGAACAGTACCATGTCTTATTTTAGGATCACTCATAATACTTGGCCTGTAAATGTCATAAATTTGCCTGTGAATTTCAGCTGCAGACTTGTTTGTTGCTATCAAAAATCAGATTACTCGTATTTCAAGAGATCACAAATTGTCGCACTCATAAAAATGGATAAATATAAACATCTAACAACAAAATGACTAAGGTGGTTTAACAATTTACTTATTTGCAGACTGTTGACTGATAACTATGCAGCTGCCATCTGTTTTTATCATTTATATTGGTGGAAGATTTAAAATGGGCCCTACTTTAAAAACCATACCTTGTACTTTGCCCATGGCATTACGCGACATTATTGCTTACTTTATTCAAACAAATATGTTGGGGATGTTAGTTTATGAAGGATTTATGTAAGATGTTAGGTAATGATAATTTTAAAATCCTTTTTAACTGTTGAATTTAATGGGAACTAAAATTAATTTTTAATCTCTTCTTCTTTATCACATTGGAAAATTATTTAAACGTATAAATATATAAAATTTTGTTTGTTTTTAATTAGAGTCCATTAATTTTGTAGATTTAAAACATGAAAATGAATAATGGTTTTAATGTACAGCATTTTTATAATTTAAGGATTCTGTTTTTTTAATCACTGTACTAATCCAAACTAAAAAAATCATTAATCCTAATTTTACCAAAATCTGATAAAAGATTTAACTGGTGTTTATTATAAGTAAATTTTTCATAAACTATAAAATACATTTGACAAAGAAAAGCTTCTATACACTCAAACCCATATGAAAATTGGGGGTTAATAGGATTTACTTTTGATTAGGATTTTTGTGATAATTTTTAATTGCACTTAAAAGGGGTTTTTTGTACTTAAAGCTTGAGTGTGCTTTATTCTAATTTTTTTATTTATTGTTAAACTACTTCAGCAAATTTCTTTCCTATTTCATCAGTAGGAATATATATATTTTTAAATATAAAAGATTGTAAACCTATAAAGCAAGTGGAACAAATGTGCTCTTAGTCACAATCTAATGAAATATCTTTCTGATTATTGGTTTATGATTTATTATATAATTTATCAAATTAGAATTTTTTAAATTAGATTAATTATAATTATGACTATTCTAATTATTATTGAGTATACAGCAATATCTCTATCTAAATTCTGTGAATTTAGTTAACCAAGATTTTTGCTGTAATTATTAAAACTTATCTTAAAAGCTGAGGAGTTCTTTTTGATCAGTGTTGATCCAAATATTTTCAGTTACATTAAGACATTATTTTTCACTATAGTTTTAATATGTGGAAATTAATTTTTCATTTTTTAGCAATTTTTAAAAACGTGTATTCATTTTTTAATCCTTATTTCTCAGTAAGGTTTTTTATGCAGTTATAGAATTGTTTCAGATTTATTCATAGTGTATTAAATTTTTTTTATTTACATTTCATAATTTATCACTACTGAGCAACGGAATATGGCAGAATTTTTATAATCACCTTTTTCTTTTCTTTTATATCAGACCAATAGATTACTATCAGAAAGAGGGTTTTACAACACTTTGGTTATACCAGCTGGTATACCATATCTAAGGTTTATTGCAAAAGGAAAGTGAAATGTTGGTAGCCATTTAAAGAGATGACCTACAAAATTTGAACAGACTACTTCATTGTTTGTATTTGAATTGGTCATATGCTAAAAATATGGATTAAAAAAAAAGAAACATAAAAACAAGATATTGTGTATTAAAAATATAATAGTCCAATATTAATAAAACAGATAATGGAGAGCCATTTATTAATTACTTAAATAAAAAAGTAAATTTTACATTTTAAGGAAGTATACAAATTATGGAATATTAATAATACATTGAATGGAGAGAAATTACATGTAACTTCACGTGGCATGATGTTTATTCAAAATTGTGGAGGATATTTGTCTGTTTATATGTCTTAACCACCCTTATATTATTTCAACTATGTTTTTTCTGTTATATCACATTTTTTCTTTCAAATCAATGATTGTATATTTATTGTATTGTGATGTATTGAATTTTATGTATTTCGCTGTATTTGATTTTAAAAAATAAAAAAGATGATAATATATTGTTTTATTTTCAGCTCATCATCAGATCCCATATTATATAGGATTAACTAGAGGTTTAATTGCTGTATTATTGTATTATGATGGAAAAAGAGCTTTGGTTACAGCGTTACGTATATTAGTTCAAGCTAGACAGGGTGTACTATGGTCTGTTGATTGTCATCCTGATGTCTCAAACTATATTACCAATTTCACTAATGAATTATTAGCTGATGGAATCATATCAAAGATTCTGAGTAAGTACGTGGGAATTATTAACCTGTACAAAATTACAAATGAATATGTAGATGTTCTTTTTAAATATTGCAAATATAAACATTATAAATGTTACAAAAAAAATTAATTATTACAAAAAAATTTTCACAGTTCTGATATTACTTTTTGGCCAAAAAACAACCAGTTATTTTGATACATTATCAAAAATTTTTCAATTTACAATATCATCTTCAATCGATCTTTGAAAAAATGAGGAATGTGGAAAATGTATAAAGAAATCAATATCAGTAATTTGTTCAGGAACTGTAACCAACCACTACGCAGGGAGCATATCCATTTAAACATATAATTTTAAAAGTATTATTAGATTAATTTAAAATTAAGTTAGGCATTATTTAACTTATGTTTATTTGTAAATTCTGAATATTCTTAAAATCTTAATGTATTCTGTAAAAACCTATTCTGTGTAATCAAAAATTCAATTTTTTAAGCATGCCTGTATTATTTTATGTGTTAATGAGGTTTCATATCAGGTCACCCGCAACTGTTGCAGGTATACCTCTTAGACATATTTCAATAAATACAAACCATGTTTTTTAATTAAGATCTGTTTAATCATTGTTGCCAATTTATATTTCTCAGTATTAATCTGTTGGTAACAATAGTCCAGCCATATTTACTTTAATTGCCTTGCATTATCTAATTAAAATGAATGCTAAAATAAAGTCACAAAGTATCAGCTTCAAACAGAAATTTGTTTCTTAATAGTATAAAATAAAACTGCTGTTGAAATCCATGAAGAAATTTGTGACATTTATTGACCAAATATTATGTGTGCTTGATTTGAGAAGGCAGGATAAACCTTATGATGAGATAAATGTAGTAGGTTTTGTCTGTGATAACAAATGTTTTGTTAGAAAAAGTAATTGAGAAAATTCATGAAAGAAGATAATTTTTTATTTACAAAATTATCAAATGAATTTTCAAATGTTTTGTGTTCAGTGACATTTTAATGGAAAAGGTGGGTTACTGAAAGTTGTGTATCAGATAGGTGCCAGAAGTGTTAACAGACTCAAGAAAAAATCTCGCTACAGCTTAAACATTAAAGTGCTATCAGGAATGGAGTGTAAAATATTTTTCAAAATGAAGGAGATAAATTGCTTAGGAGACTTGGATATCATATACTTATGTTGAAAGAAGCAGCAATCATTGTCTGTGACATTCATCATCTCTGAGGCCTAAGAAATTTAAGCAAAAACATTCAAACAGGAAGTTTATGGCCATTGTTTTTGGGATAAAGGGATATTGCTTATTGAGTTCTTGGATTGTGGAAGTACTATAAAAGCCATTATGTATTCTAAAGTGTTTAAAACTTTTAATGCACTATTCAGAACCAAAAATGTGGACAGCTGTCCAATGGGATTTTGTTTTTGCATGACAGTGCCCGTCCTAACACTGCAAAAAGAAAGTGATATAAACACCTTCTTTGTACGCCTATTAGATTACATATACACATTTTTTACTGCCCCTCATTTGAAAGTGAGATATGATCCTCCGTTCTTTAATAAAGTGGACAGTTACACAATTGCATTGTGGTGGACACCACATTGCATTACATTTTTTTGTGGTGTCTATATCAGCATTTTATATTAGTTTACGTATTAATTTTGTTTCATGTCACTCAAGTAGTTATGAGGTGTAAGTGAGAACATGTCACATCTGTAACCATGCACACATCGGTTTGAATCAGACTTCATATACATATATTTAAAAAAAAATTTTTTTAAATTGAAATATATTGATTTATTAATAATCATTAACCTCTGTAAACATTTTTGAATTAAAATGAAAAGTACCTAAAATTTTATTTCACTAACTTAAATCCAAAAAAAATTGAATTTTGGCTGTTTTTGAACATTTTTGGTCAAGTCGATTGCAATCAAAAGGGGAAGTGCACAACTAAATGTTACAACAGTTCTAAATCCAAAATTCCAACATTATACAGCTAATCGCACAATACTTCCTTTACTTCATACAAGGAAATAAAAAGGTTCAAGAATTAAAGTGACTTTGCTGGGAGTCTTCAAACATCCACTGTACAGTTCCAATATTGCAGCTAGTGATTATTACCTTTTTCTCCATTTAAAACATGCATTTTCAGTGCTGAAGGTTGAAAATAATGAGGTATGAGAAATGAAGAAATTGGTTTAAATCACTGGCATGAAAACTTTCAGACTAAATAATAAGTCAGAAGAAGAAAATGTATGAAAAATGTGAATGGTAACAAAGTAGAAAAATAATACTTATATGTAAGTTTATTTTAATACAATAAAGGTTTTTTCTATATCACTCGAACATTAAAACAATCTTTACTTAAAAATATACAATTTTTTTATTTTTAGTCTCTTATGTAAAATATAACATTGAAAAACTCCTTTAATTTAGAATAGTTATAATTTGGATTGGCTTTCTGATTATTCAGAAGATGTGCTTTCTGTTTATTCAAAATTAATTGAATTAATTTTCATACAAGATATTATCATTTTTCTTTATTCTGAGATATTTACATCCTAATTTTTTCTGGATTTATTCTGATATTTACTTATAGCTGGGCCCTTTATCATTTGTTTCATGTTTTAATACCCATTTGGTATTAAAATTACTGATTTAAATAATATTTTTGTTGTTAAAAGAGTAATTGAATTATTATTTTTGCTGTTTATTTTCCAGATATATTGGAATCTTTGGATTTGTCAAAGGAAATGCAAATTTTAGAAGTAAACAGAGCTCTTGGTGGTCCTCGACATCACCATCAGGTTGTTGATTTATACCAAGGAATTAGACAAACACTTGCTGATATTGTTTTTTTATGGGCTGCCCAAAGTGGGCTACCAAAACAGCCAACTTTAGAGTATGTTATTTTTATATTTTATGTTATGCTGTTATTCTAGTGTTTTTGTGGAATTGTTTATAGTTAGATAAGAATAATTTTAGACAAAACAGGTATCTGAAGTTGTAATGTGATAATATGTAAAGGTTGAACAATTAGTACGGAATGAAAAGGAATAACTTTATATTTTAACAGATTTTATCAGATCAGTAAAATGATTGTTGGCTCCGTAGCAAAAATGTACTTACACTTAGGGTAAAGCAAATGCATTCCTATCCGTAAACAGACAATAATAATATTGTGAATTTGTAATATAATTTTTTTCTTTATCTCTTAAATTCCAGTGTATAATTTGAACTAAAGTTGTACAGAAACATCAGTAATTTTATATATAGGAATTTCAACTAACGGTTCTCATTTTTTGGTTAGATCATTTTAAAGCATTGATTCTCAAACTTTTTCGCCCACCACCCATATTGAGAATCAAACATTTTCTAATTTGTCCCAAAATTTTTAAACTTATCATCTGTTAAAAATAATAATTGCCACTATTTTTAAGATGTGCTCTTAAAAACAGCACTTGCAGTTATTGCTTTTAAATGTGGCATATCCTATTTCTGAGTTGAAACTTAAATTTTAAATGAGAGCAATTATGATGTATATTTAATCATATTTGAATGTATTTTTGTAAAAAAATTGTTTTCAAAAAAAAAAGGTTTAGATCTAACTTTAATGACAAATTGTGTGGTCTTATGTAATGTTGCAGTTTTTGGATTTTGTTCATTTTGTGCCGAGATATTGAAATCTTTAATTATTGAGACTGTAACATGATCTTGGGTTAAGCTGAGAGCAGGTGATACATGTTGCAGTCTCAATCTTTACGGCACAAAATGAGCAAAAGCCAAAAATGTTTTGTACTAGTGTAGTAGGTATTTAATTTTAGTTTGAAATATCAGGAAAACATAATTTTTGCCTCTTTTTTTTAATCAGCCATTGCCTTAGGCCACCTGAACGCCCCCAATTTTCTGTGGGCTCACTTTGAGAACGAATGTTTTAAAGGATTGAAATCTTGTTAGTTTCTTTTCATACACTATAAAACTCTGTAATGTGTAATGTGACTGTAATTTGGTGTAAGCATATGTTGTTATTCATAGAATAAATAATAATAAAAGAAAAAAAATTATTTAGAAAAATATTAAAACATGATTAATTAAAACATTTCATTTGATTAATCAAAAATAAATCGAAAATTATGATAATTTTTTGATTCTTTTTTGCTGTATGGTTCCCTAATTTAAGTTATCACACTTTTTCTGATTACGTAGCATATTTTCAGTCATTTTGCTAATTTACCTTAAAACAACGTTAATAAATTCATTAAAACTCTGAAGTCTAGTTGTTACAAACTTCACTTTGACCACTAAATTACGAGTGACATTTAATAATTAACGAGACAAATTGATGTAAAAAAAAAAAATGATTTATTGAGTGACAAAGAAACTTGCACTGCTTTTCAACATTTTCCAGTAACATTTAGACACTTTGTCCCACTGTTCGTGAGCTTTCTGATTCTTGTGGCATAGAAATCTTTACCTTGCTGTTTGAACCATTTTTGTACCATGTTTTTGACCGCTTTGTTGTCACTGAACTACGTCCCACGTAAAAAGCCTGAGCAGGCCGAACAAATGAATATCGGGTGAGGTCAGGGCTGTAAGGAGGTTGTGGCAACACCTCCCAATCCAATTTCAAACTGTTCTTTGAGCTCAGAACAAATGTGAATCCAAGTGTCTTTATGGGCTTGAGTCAACAGTCTTGGAACCCATCTCGAATACATTTTGTGATAATTAAACTCGTCATAAATGATTGAATGCGCAGTTCCAACACTAATATTACACAAACTAGCAATTTGGGAAATTTTGACTCACCTTCTTCACAAATAAGGTCATTTATGTAATTTTGTAGTGCGGTAGTTAAAACTTCAACCGGTCTTCCAGAGCAAAGATCAGTTATGCTTGTTCTGCTGGAATTAAACTGTTCCATCCATTTACTCATGTTTCTGCAGTTTAAACATTTTTCGCCAACATTCTTTTCTAACATTCTTGAGTACATTTACACCGGTTTCATACTTTCTGATAGCAAAAATGTTATTACTGAAGTTTGCTTTTCTGGCGTACATGTTTCAAGCAAAGCTGACATTCTGAAATCAATAAAAGAGGTTATGTTTATTGAATGAACCGCCTTTTGTCTACATTAATTTGTCTCGTTAATTATTGAAAATTCCTCATATAGAATAATACTTATTTAATATAATATTATAAATAAAAATAAAATCAATTTTGGAAATTTAACAAAAAAAAATTATTTTAACCCTTTCAGTGCCAGAGCATTTTTTAAGAGAATGCACAAAAAGTGCCCATTATTTTTCCATGACTATCCCTAAAAAATGTAGTGTATGTAAATTTAGTGTATAAAATGTTTGTTATAGTCAAATTAGCAGTGTGGCGTATGACACCATCTTACTGTAACCGTAGTTTTGCTCCTAAATTTCAAGCAAGGCTATGAAATTTGTAACATTAATATGTTATTTTTAATGCTAAATAATATTCTGCAGGTGATGTTTCTGTAAAAAAAAAAATGGGTCTGATCATTCTTCGTCATTAAATCACACACTTTTTGAAAATTTATTTTTTACTGTCTTTCATGATAATTATAAGGATTCTCAAAACTCCATACTCTATTGTTTTGATTGTTATATCCAGAAAGATGAAACTGTACTTTATCTGAACAAAAAAGAAAACATCTTCCAATACATGCACACCACCTTGAATGAAATGTCTGAGCCATCTACATTATTGAATTCATCTTTTACGGACAGATTATCCAAGTTTTTGCTACGCTGAATTCAAGAAATTAAAATTGTTAGAAAATTTTGTATAATTTTTTTCTGTTCTTTATTAGTTATATGGATTGAAAAAATTTTCTATTTCCCAGAATTGAAAACTAGTATTTCAGTACTCTGTTTACCTTGGTAAAGATATTTCCATAAATACTTGAAATTATGCATTGGAATGTTCTTTTTATAATGAAAATAATAATTTTAATTAATCAACCTTTCATCTGGAAGATCCCAGGTTTGAATCTTAGTCAGACATGCTATTTTTCACACGCTATAAAATGTCCATTCCATATCCTCACATATGAACTTTGAAAGCCTATACACGAAATTTAATTGTGAATAAAAATTTTTTTTTTTAAATTGAACTGAAGAGAGAAAAATACTTTTTCCAGTAATCCCTCAATACAATCTTTGAAAATTATTTTTTAAAGTTGCACTAAATTCAAACAAATTTCATAATTCGCGTCTTTTGCACTATTAATTTCGTAATCTGTCTCTCATGTACTTCTGACTCATTTAAAATTTGACGCCAATTTCAAAAAATAACTTTCAAAGATTCTATTAAAGGCTTAGTGAAAAATTAATTTAAAAAAAACATTTAACTAAATTTAAAAATTAAATATTGTGATAATAAAAGTAAATCTCAGTGGCCATTTAATTTGTAGTAGTGTTGCAATTATTTGTTGTGTATTATTACTACTAATGTAGTGTTATTTATTATTGTGAAGGTTGTTATTATTAATATTTGGGTCATTAATTCCAACATTAACTGCTTAAAGTTTGCTTTTGGATATTGTTCTGAA
This sequence comes from Lycorma delicatula, assembly GCF_047948215.1. Lineage (NCBI taxonomy): Eukaryota > Metazoa > Arthropoda > Insecta > Hemiptera > Fulgoridae > Lycorma > Lycorma delicatula. Next base: position 123,307,466 of record NC_134462.1, read on the forward strand.
GGTAATAAGAAATAAAAAAGTTACTGTATGGGAGCATTTTACTTCGTTTTATTATCTCAATTTCTTTTTTCCAATTTTGAAGCTTTTAATTTGAAAATAAAAGCAGTTATTGAGAAACGGTTTTGCCATCCTTTTTCTCATAAACTTTACATTAAAATCATATATCATCTTATTTAAAAAAAGTTTGATTCAGTATGACGAATCTAAGATGGCAGACAAGATTTCAAGCACTCCATAGAGTAGTAATTTTATAACTACATAGCACTTGTTTCTACTTCCTAGTATTCCTCAGTTATAAAATATAAGCCATTACATATCTAATAGTGTGGTATGATGGCCAGTCTTGTCAGAATAATCTAATAAAAAATGTGTTTAAAAATGGACATCTGGCCTCAGCAGAGTGTTTTGATATTAGATACTGGCCGTATGGTATATGACCTACATGTTGAATGAAGAATAAATTACTACATGTATATATACCTGTTAAATTCCCTAATTGCTGCTACTATGTGGGTGTATATAGCTGTATAGTTGTTAATGTTTAGAACTTTTAAGCTTTTTTTTTGATGGTGTTATATTGTTTAATTTTTTCTAATTGAATAAAAATCTAGTTTGACTGAATTGTCAATGTATCCTGAAGTAGATATTTCTAAAATTAAAATTGTATAAATATCTTTGTTAATTAGCCATGACTATTCTGCCTTTAGGTAGTGATTGAATCGATTCTGTTTTAATATATTATAAATTAATTTCAGATTAATTGCTCTTCTTCGACGGACCAAAATTCAGGAAGATTCATCAGGTGGAATTGATAGTGTTACTTTAGCTTTGGAGATGGCTCTTTTATATGCTGTTGATATAAGTATTCTTCATAAAAGACAGGATGGCGAAGGTATTTCAATCCAGTTTATTATTGTTTTTATTCACTTAAAAGTAATTTAGATTTTTTTTTGATAACGTTTTGATAATTCTCATAAGCTTTTATCACGGATAAGATCATAATATTAATCACTTTGTAAAAATTAAAAAAAAAATTGTTTTATCAAATTTATCAAAATTCATTTATCAAAATTCTTTTATTGTAAAATTCTTTGTTCTTATACAATTTTTTTAACAGAATTAGCAGAAAAATTACCACTTCTAGAACAGGCTGGATTTGTATCTAGTTTATTAGCTGAATTGTCTAACACATCAAAAACATGGGAATGTAGTGGCTTGCAAGCATTAACTCAACTTGCGTGGGGCGTTTCACTTGCTACTCTTCGAATGGCTCCTCCGTCATTACAATGTCAAGGTTTGTAATATTTTGTTATTGTTCCTTAAATGTTTTTACACTTAATTAATAAATTATTAATTAATTAAACTATAAATAATAAATTAATTAAACTAATAAATTATTATTAATTAACTTAATAAATAGCATTACTTTTTAATTTGATGATATTGCTTATTTGGCATTACCCAAGAAGAATGTCCTGTGATCCCATTCCATAACGGTATACTAAAGTGAATGATATTTTTAATATCCTTTGGATTTATATAAATAGTAAAAAAAATATTATTCATTAATCAGAATTGGAGTCAGTTGGCCATAGAGACGTTTATAAACGTTTTGTTTGTTGTAAGTTCCTGTTAAAATTTATTCTATGTAAATATCATAATTGTAACAGTATTGGAATCAACAAATGATAATATAAATGTGGTACATCTATGCGAGATGGAAAGTCAGCTGGTAGAAAGTGAGTATAAATGGGGATTAAATAATTTTTTATTATTATTTATGTACTTCACTTATTCCTATGAAGTATCTGTTAAAAAAAAGGAATTTTATTTTGAGGAAAGGAAAAATGTCTTGTTATTTGTGGATAGTCAGGATATAATATGCGCTCCAATGAGCACTTTTTGAATTTGTAAATATCACAGATTCAGTGTGTATATTTCACGTGGAAAAAGCAATGTTATGATCTTTAAAGGATTATAGGCCACCAGATCAAAGATGGTTATTGACGACAATTAGCCATTTGAACAAGACAGTAATTTCAATATTTTTGGGTGTAATACATCATTTCATGGGAAATTTGATATTGTAACTAACATTGAAAAATTTAATAGAATGAACAGGATCATGAAAAGGGTACTGAAGAACAAAGTAAGGAAGGAAATGCTCGTAAAATTTTATGAACTGATGTTAGTGCCTGGTTGTTTATATGGAAGTGACATCTCTGCATAAAAGAAGACTTTCCACTGTCGAAACAAATTTTTAAGATTTGTTGCAAGATGCACTGCACGATGAAATAGAAATTTCAAAATAAGAAAGGACTTATAGACTTTTTTTTTAATAAACGATTAATTTTGTGGGTACAGAAGATGAAGAAGGGCTCAGACACATTGAAAGAATGAGTGACAGATGATTACTAAAAATCAACAAAACGTTTTGTCCTGGAGAGAAAAGAAAAGACTGAAGAAGTGATGGAAAGATAAGTTAATTTTTATTGGATGGCGTAACAGGCTTGTGTCCCTTTCTTATGAAAAGAAGGTGGACAAAATGTGCTGCTGAAATTTGAAAAAAGAATTGTTGGACACTATTTTTTTTTTTTTTTTTTTTTTTGTAATTTCTTTTTACTTCTAGTAATTTTATAATACGCATATACATTAAAAAAATAATTACGTGACTGCTTTCACCCAGAGAGGGCTGAAGAATCTAGATTAAATTTTAAGGAAAGGTTTATCTTGATATTATATTTTTTGTGAAAATAAAAAGTAGTATCCGGAAGTACAGAAAGTTTCAGTAAGATCATCACTTTTTTATTACTATAAAGTGCAACAATGGATTATACACACTGGTATATATATAATACAGGCTTACATACTAAATTTCCAGAATTATAGTTCTACATTTGTAAATTTCTTATTCTTTTTCAGCTTTTATTGATGAAGATGATTTATTAGTTGATGCTGCTGTAGATGCTAAAGTATTTAATTTTTTGAATTCAAATTTTCTCCTGAATGAAAATATATATAAAGAGGTAAGTAATAATAAAAATAAATTAATTTTTGTTGTAATATTTATTTTTATTTTCTCGCTATGTAGAAATAGTTTTTTCATTGAAAAATTTATAATGCACTAATTCAAATTGACAAATACATAAATTTGATTGCAGGATATTTCATGTGCCTTTGATTGTTATTCATATCAATTATCATTGATCATCCCTTATCTTTATCCACTTGTTATTGGTCAGGCTGGAGAACATATATCTCGTAACAACTCTGTTTTCTGTGCTTTCTTGAAAACGTTTTTCTACTTCACGTTCCATTTTTAGGTCTTTCTTTAAACCCATTTTTTTCTTAGATTTCATGTACTTTATTCTCATCTTCATGATTAAAAATTTCTTTTGCTACTCTTTCACTTTGCATTCCCTGTAACTGCTCAAAACATGTTTGTGCACATAGTTAAGTTCTGTGCTTTAATGATCTTCATCCTAGGTATAATGTTATTGTAGTGTTTCTTACTCTGTCTCTCCTATCCTATTTAAAAACTTCATTGCAGTCCTGTATTTGTACTGCTTCCTGTAGTCAGATTGAATCTGAACAATATTTTATATTAGGGACATAGTAATTCACGAATGTTATTCACCAATTCTTTATCCTATATTACAACTTGTAACACTTAAAAGAAAATTATTCTATCATCTGCACTGTATTTGTATTTTCTCTACTGATATCTATCAAATATTTTCCAGCCCAATATATACTTGAACAATTTCCAGTGCTTCTATTGTTATACGAAAATTGCCTCTTCTGCTGTAATTATTTCTTATTAGCAACATTTTAAGAAAAAAATGCTTATTTTCATCTTCCCTGCACATTTTTTCTTCTACCAAGCAATAAGAAATTCTTTGATTCTGAACAAATCCTTACACCAAAATAATGAGGTTATTGGTAAATAACAATGTTCTTATTTCTTGGCTTTCAGTTTTCCTTCTCATCTCCTACTGGTCTTATTCATAAAAATGATAAATAGCAAAGGTGAAATTATTCAATATATATATATTTTTTTCCAAGCAATATATTTTTTGTTATTGACTGTAAGATATAGATTGATGTACCAGTACTACTGTGTTTGAAGTTTAGTTCATGAAAATTATATATACTTGGGAGTTGCACTGTTTGATTTTTCATGCTGTTTATTGAGTTGACTAAATCAGGTATTGCAAATATTGTATATATATATATATATAATATATGGTATATTATGTATTTATAATGTTGTGCATGATTTTCTCAGACTGGTGCTGCTGATTTTCACTTTGACATCAGCTGATGTTATGCTAAGGTTTTCTTTAGTTAAGAAGCCATATATTGAGATTCTGGTCATTATTAATTTTTAGTAGATCACTGATTTACATCTATGAGATAGTTGGAAAATATTGACACTGTTGATGTCTAATGCTTTTACGTGTGTATTATATATTTTATTTGAAACTGTACTCAATTTTTCTAATGTAGAATTTTATATTGTCTACCTTTAAGTTTACGTATTTTAGAAGCACTTCGTTTTTTGTTCTATAAGTACATTGCTGTATCTAGATTTTATGTTATTTTCTGAGTTTTTGTTTTGTGTATGCTAAAGCAATTAATGAATATAAGTAAATTACAGTAAAGTTGTATTATATTATTTTTTTAGGAGTTCTACCTTCGAAGAATGCATTGTTTATTAACTGATTTTATTGCATTGATGCCTCTTAAAGTGAAGGAATTGAGAAATAGAGCTGATGAAGCTGCAAAAACAGTCCAAGTTTATGTTCAGGTATTGAACATCTTTTACTGTATTAAAAATAATTGTTATAAATATTATTTTATTCTATTGTGTTTTAGGGAAATTGTCTCTCCATTCATGTTATTTTTGTTTTAAATTGTATTTTTAATAGTTTTGATGATAATGTCAATTTTGCTTGTATAATATCAGGTAAATATCTCAGGGTAAATATCACAGCATCATTTATCGTGAAGTGCTGTTTTGTGTTGCTAACTAAATAACTAAATCATCATGTAAATAATAAGATTCTTATTGGAGAAATTTAGGAGATGTCTGAAATTTCTTCTGTGTCCTAAAATAAAATTTTAGTCATTGTTCTGGAGGTAAAAAACCAGTTATCATAGTTCATGTTTATTGTTTAATTATCCATTGATTATGCAGGAATGAACAAATCAATATTAATAAATGTTTCGGTTGCAGTTATTTTAATTGTGATTGAAATCCTGGTTACTTTAAAATATTTTATTGGGATTTCTTCCTGCGACAAAAAATATTTTTTTGGCCTTTATCTGCTCACGATACACCTACAAAAGAACAATATGACAAAAATTTAAAAACCCCTATACAAAATAAATTTAAAAATTCTGAATTTGTTCTTGAAATCTTTCGGAAACTTTTATTGTGCGATTTATTGCAGAAGCTCAAATCTCTAGGGATAAAATTTGTAACAAGTTTTGTAGTAAATATTTATAATTTCAAATAAGGATTTCGTCTCCTCCACTTGGTTAAATTTTTTTTTTTAATTTATTCATTCTAGTTGAATTTAACAAAACAGAAAAGTGAAAAAATTAAAAATATTATTTATAGAAACTTTTAAGTTTTATTAGGGTAAAAAAGGGTATCATTCTGTGTTAAGAGTGACTATTTTTTATGATTTTCTTTTGTAGAATGTATTTCAGTAAAACATCTCAAGGGATAAATTATCTCAAAACATAAAGAAAATAATTTTAAACACTAATCGAGGGGATTTTTTTTTTTTAATTTCAAAACGTTCATTCCTCCGTCTTGCAGAAGCATTGTTTTATTTAAAATTTACATTCTAAAAATGAATATTAGTAAACATTTTCAGATTACAAGAATTAAAGAAAATTAACATTGATAAAAATTTCTAAACACAAAAACTTTTTTTAACAGGTGGTTTAACTTGTAAAGAATTTTGCAATCTTAAAATGTAATTGAGATCTATTGGTTAATTACAGTAAACATAAATGCTCTGTGCAATAATAAGATTTCTGATATCTAGAAACATGATTACAATTTCTGAAACTTGTTAATGTAAAAAATAAGTAAATTAAACTATAGTGTATATAATTTTGGTAAAAATAATCAGTTAATAATAATGAAGAAATTGGTTAATAGACTGATGTACTAAATAATCATTCAATTGATAAGTTTAGTTTTGATGATATGAAGAGATGTGGACCAAGATTTAAATAGTGATGTGATGAAGAAAATCTATTTCTGCAGTAAAATAGATAAAATTCTTTAAAAATATTAAATCACCATTCATTTGTATCGCCTGATAATGAAACCAGAAATGATGGTTTTCTCTGTTTTTCTTTTATAAACTGAATGAGTTTTGATAAAATTTTCTTGTCAAGTTCCCTATTTTATAAGTTAAGGCAGCTTCTTGTTCACTTGTAAATGCATTTAAGTTGTAGAATAGCTGTTTTTTGTCATTAGAGTAAGTAATTAATGTCTTTTTACTGTAGCTTGGGGTTTTGTAAGTTTGAAATATTTTTGGTAATGTTTTAAAGAGTTTATGTACTTATTATTGTGTTGTGTTCATGAATGCATTCTTTTATAATTTTGTTTTTACAGGAAGGACTAGACCCTCCAGCAAATTTACCTCATCATTTTGAACATCTGCTGCTTACTCTGGCTACTCTTTATTCAAAAGACCCGCTTAATTTAAATCTTGAATTAGAGTTTTGGTACCCCCCAGAAGGTTTACCGACTTCATATCCATATCGTACACCTCCTAGACAGGTAAAATTATTTTGTTTTGTTAATTATGTTGTTTATAATTTTTTTTTCTTTTTTCTTTTTTGCTTGTACAATTCTGGTTGGTAATGCATGTGTAATCTTTTAAAGAGTGCTTATGTGATATAAAACATTGTTCTGCAGTCTGAATTTTACAACAAAATGAAATAAATGTATTAATTTTCTCCCTCATAACGTTTTTGTAGAAGTCCAGTTAAGGTGCTGCAACCTGTTTAGCTAATTGTTAAACACTGTTGAACAATTGTTGAACATAAAAATGTTTTTTAGGCTGAAATATTTGGACTGAGGTCTGTTCCTTTATTTAAATCTAATCTAAGTATGCTGATATATATTAATATTAGAGATAAATTATCAAAATTAAATTGTTAATATTGTTATATAGTAATTGATTTCAAGATATAATGATACAAATGAAACTTGAAATCTGAACAATATTGGGATGGGCTTTGTGTCTCTCCTATTCATAAAGTGGGATGGATTCTCTGTGGCACATCCTCAGTCCATCATTTACTTCATTCTATGCAGTTCTCTCAATTTTCTTGAAATATAATCTTCTCCATTTTTTGTTGTCTTGCTACCACCTTTGTTTCACAACCTTCTTCCTTCATCTGGAAGGAATTTGTCTCTTCCATCCCATTCCATTTTTACTCTTCCATCCCATTCCAGCCTCTTACTTTTTATGTGCCTGTAGTAGGTAGATCCTTCACCCTAATTAAATTTTTAAAAATAAAAATTTTTTTTTTTAATTTAAAACTTTATTTCACGTTGTGAAATGAGTTTATGCTTTCATATATAAAACCTGTCTGTTCTGGAAATCTTTGCCTGGTATATCACTCTATTTTTCTAGGGTGTATCCCAGTTCAGAACAGACACCCCCACTCATTTAAAAAATAAATATGTTTGTGAAGCCCTCTCACTGATTTATTTCTTAACTCCTCATCCAGATAAGTTCAAGTCCAAGGTACTTACAAATTGCCAACTTTTTTTTTTACTAGTTGATGATATACACAGTTGACTTCTTGCAAGATTAATATTTGTCTCAGTAATTGCATTGGGTGTATTGGTCTGTGCTCACATATAAATTAATGACATATTACATAATGGAAGAAGATAATAAGTTTCTTGAAAATAAATTTGTCTTAACATTAATAAGGGCAAGGTTTTGTATTTTTTATTACTTGGGACCTAATTTTTAATTTCAAGTAATTTTACATTATTATAAGTGAAAGTTGAATATATATCTTGATAAATAAAATATTTCTTCAATAATTTTTTTCAGGTTCCATTATTTAAGTTTGTACGTCAATCAGGTGATCTGTTGCCTCCTACATTATTTGTTCCTTACATGAAAATGTTAAGCTCATTGTCTTCTTGCCAACTAGCTGCTAGACAGTGTTTCAATCTCCTGAAAATGAATAGTTTGAATACTGTTACGTGGGATCATTTTTTCAACTCTTTTGCTAGGTAAATTGTTATTTCATTTATACATCTAATATCTATGTTTTGATTTTTGTAATTGTATTTATTTTTTATTTTTTTCATTATGAAATGTGTTTGGAAAATAAGTACTATTTCCATACATGTTGCTATTGAGGAGCTGTAATATTGGTCTTCACTTATGTACTGCTTTATATACTAGTTATTATAGGTATTGCAGATCATATCTTCAATTTGTTAATCATCATCATAAACTGTTCAGTTATCATTGATGACAGAAGGCCACCTACTACTCCAACCCTAATTGCTGGACATGTATTCATTTATTGTTAAACTGTCTAATCCACTTTCTCACCATTTTATTTCTTACAGTATTTTATCTTCCTATCTTATATTACTGTATAGTTATATTCTATCTTTGCTGTAGTGTAAACTTCACTAATCTGAAGAATTTCTGTAAGTTTCATATTTCTTACATTTAAAAACTGATAATCGACTTTATTTTACAATAGCCTTAAAATATGTTAAATACTCAAAACAAATTGTAAACACACATTATGTTGCTTATAATGGTATTTGTGGAGAGCTAATAAAGAAGGAACAGCTGTGTGTTTGTACAGAGGGATGGTCGCATCATTCTGACTATACTGTAATCATACTTTCCGAATCTGCTTTGTTTATTACTTTTTTTTATTAATATTTGAGATAAAGTAATATTATTTAAAAAAGTATCTTTTTAATGTGGTATTATTTATTAATTTTGTTTTTATAGATACTACAGTAATCTTAGACAAGAGTTGCCCCCTACTTCTGATACAGTTTATCGCCATCGCAGCTATTCTAAAGGAATTACACCACAAGAAATTCAAGCTTTATTAGCTGTACTAGGTGTTATAAAAACTGTTGCTGGTTAGTTGATTTTTAAACTATATACTGTTTAAATTCGCACTTAATTTTTTAATTAAACTGATAAACATAATTTTTGTTTCCTAACATACGATACATGATTTTAATCTATTTTTGTTGCTGTAAATGAATATGAACTAAGAATCTTTCTGTTGCCCACCATTTTTGAAAAGTTTTTAAATTTTAATTAAAGGATTTTTTTTCATTTTTCAACATATAGTTTAGCATTTTAAGCTACACTATTGTATTTTGTTCACTCATTTTTTATTGTTTAACTTTGTTAACATAATTTGTAAGCTATAAATAAACAATATTAGACAAAGAATTAAATCATATCAGTTACATATTATGACATCATCTAATACTGAAGAGTGAGCCTTCATGGACAAGATTAATCATGTCTGTGCAGGTCAAAACATGTAGCTGAAAACACAGCTGTGTTGTTTGTATTAAGCACTGGATTTAGGAATGAATTACTTTTTTTCAGTCTTATTGCTTTGTCTTGAGTGGTTTTTTTTTAACTTCCAGATCCACTCTTAGGCATTCTTCAGAGGATGAGATGAATAATTTCTAGCGTGTGTGAAAATGCCATGTCTGATCGGAATTTGAACCTGGGACCTCCGAATGAAAGTCTGAGACCCTACCACTCGCGCCATGGAGGCATGCGAGTGGCTGTCTTAAGTTTGTTAACAATGCAGTGTTATAATGCCTTGAAATTGTGTAAATGCCTTTTGTTATGTATAGAGTGAGTTTACCGTAAAATCAAATAGAAAAAACATTTCACCTTTAATTAAAAAAGCATATCATTTGTACTTTCAGTGTAAAATTTGTGATCAGGATAAGATGTAGGCTCCTCATATAGTATGTACTAATTGTTCTGTATATTAAAGAGGATGGCTGAAAGGTACAGAGAAGGCTTTGCCATTTGGTGTACCTATGGTTTGGCATGAACCAAAGGATCATGTAACTGATTGTTACTTTTGTTTAACAAGTGTGTCTGGAATTTCTAAAAAATCTAAACATACTGCAAAATAACCTTCATTGCAATCTGCAATCAGGCCTGTATCTCACAGAGAAATTATTCCAGTTCCTGAGCCACCTGTGAATGTATGTTTTGAAAGCAGCGATGAAGATGATTTTGAATTATTTTCCAATAAGTCACATCTTATAACACAAGGTGAATTAAATGACTTGGTTAGGGATTTAAATTGATCAAAAAATCAAGTTGAACTGTTGGATCAAGACTGCAAGATTGAAATTTACTTTAAAAAAATACAAAAATTTCAGGCTTTTGAAGTTGAAAAAAAGAACTTTCTCAGTAATTTGTTAATGAAAATAATTTGATTTATTGCACAAATATTGATGACCTTATGTTGCACTTAGGACAAGTTCATAAACCTGAGGACTGTTGCTTGTTCATAGATTTGTCCAATATAGTTTAAAAGTGGTTCTACTACACAACAGTAACAAATATTCTTCGATACCAATCGCTTACGGTATTAATTTGAAGGAGACATACGATGTGATGAAAGACGTTCTTGAAATAATAAATGATAAAAAACAGCTGGAACATATGTGGTGATTTCAAAGTTATAGCTCTTTTGTTAGGCGTGCAGTTAGGCTATAGTAAGTACATGTATTTTCCTTGCGAATGAGACAGCTGAGCTAGCGACAAACATTCTGTTACCATAGAGTGGAAGAAATGAGACAACTTAACTCCAAATGAGTAAAATATTATTCATGAGCTCTTAGTTGAATCCAAATAAATATTTTTACCCTGTCTCCATATCAAGCTAGGACTAATGAAACATTTTGTAAAAGCAATGAAGAAGGATAGTCCCAGATTTTTGTACATCAGGCAGAAATTTCCAAATATAAGTAAAGGAAAATTAAAGAAGGAATATTTTTTGGTCCTCAAATAAGAAAGTTGGTCAAAGATGATGTATTTAACTCAATGTTAAATAATGTAGAAAGTGCAGCGTGGGCTTCATTTAAAGACGTTTGCAAAATGTTTCTTGGCAAACAAAAATCTGACAATTACCACGATGTTGTTAATTAACTTCTTACAGAACTATGGTATATAATATGTCTGAAAATACATTTCCTCCATTCACATTCACTCCTACATATGTGACGAACACTGTGAACGTTTCCACCAAGACATTTCGTTGATGGAAAGTCGCTATAAAGGGAAATGGAATACTAACATACTAGCCGATTAATGTTGGACATTAATTGGGATGTGCCTAAGGCTATTTATAAAGAAAAGCATCAGTGAAATCATTCTAACGTAGGTACGGCCATGCAAAATTATAAATCTTACAGATTTTAACTATATTTTCCTTCAATTTTTTTGAAGTGTAATTTATTTAAAACTAAGGATGATAGAAAAATTATGTTTAGAGATCTGTAATGTACTCAAAAAAGCAATTGAAGAAATGGTATCACACTTAGATAAATTTTTTATCTGTGTTATCTTGGCAAATTTTTTTTTCAAATAAATTTATTCCTAATTTTAATTTTTTAATCTTTAAAATTAATACACTTAATTTTATTAATACACCAGTTTTATTAATTTGCTTATGAAAAATTAATATGTGGGTTTGCAGAATTGGACCCAATAGTGGTGCACCATCACAATACATTTCTGAGGAACTAAAGCTACATACACTCTTCTACAACACTTTACCTAATGTAACCTTTTTCCTATGAAATCTGACTGTCATTAATGAATGAGTTGATTTTATATTTCATCCAACTAGGCCTTCATATATCTGGAAGTTAGGTTGTGTTAGATCGACTGAACTGTATTTGAGCATTAATATTCTAATCTCGTTTTACAGAGTAAGTTTTTTTTTTTTTAGAAAACATGCAATGTTATTTTTGAAAAAATACAGTAGTTCAATATATTATTGAATAAAATAAGAATTAGAAATTAGTTTGACACAAAAATTTAAGATGCCATTTTATAATAAATAACACCTTGTAAAGAGGAATTTAAGTTTATATCCCAAAATTAAAAAAGCTTAAAGAATTAAGCTGTTTTAGGAAGATAGGTAAATTTAATTAATTGCATGATCAGATGACAGAATTACAACGGGTATGATTATGGTTGAATAAAATATTTAATATCTTATAAACTTACTGTATTTATCTGTATTACAGGAAATATGTTATGTTTAATTTCTATTAATAAATACTACTGTTAGTAAATGTGAGAGAAAATTAAATAGATTAAAATAAAAAGAAATGATTAGTTATTAGTTTATATCAAATTACCATAATTATTTCTTTTTGTTTTGCAAGTTCAATATTTATGCATGACCATAGAATACATTGACATATTATTTCATTTTTTGGGAATATAGTTATTTTCTCAGGCAGTAACCGGCTGTCAACCAGTTACAGTTATAAGAAATAAAAGACATAGAATATGAAAAATCTCAAGTCTGACTAGGATTTACATAAAAATCATATTAATTAAAGACAAATGCTATTATTCTGTCGCAGTTGTACCATATCTGTAAATATTATGTTATACCCATACTATAACTAAATTTAAGGTATGATGGAACTGCATAAATAGAGGATTTCATGTATTTGTTTCAGGATCTATATGTTTTATAATAAACATTAAATTACTATAATTGATATCTATTTATAACATTAACTCTTTGTTAAAAACATAGACTCTGATTCTGCAAATGCATTTATTTTTTGTATGAATTAGAAATACTTCTAATTCTTATTACTGCAGGCATAAAGCAGTTTCTTTCAACAGGGTATAGTATTGTTTTATCTAGGGGGAAATGTTTTCTGTATTTAATAACCTTGAGTAAAACATTCTTACTGGTCTGGCATATGCAAATTATGCAGAATCATTAGCGGGCAAAGGAAGGAAGAAATTTTAAAAGATAGATATAGGGAGCAACATATCAGCATGGTTACAGCTAGAGTTGCACTATTCTTAGTTATGTTATATTTTCTTACATATTATTAAATGGGGAAAAATGTTTTTACTTCACTTCTAAATGTCACATTTTTCTTTTGTGAAGTATACTAAGGCAATGTTTCACTGTTAGTTTTAAACAGGAGGTTTGTAACTAAGAGACAAGTGGAAATCTGAAGCCTTATTTTTTAAATTTATTATGTTAATGCAGTGTGATCATTTCATCACGCACATCGTTTGTCTTTAGCTCACTGATATTGAGTAACCACATTTTAGCAGTTTTTGAAAGTTAGTTGATGTTTGTCTAGGAATTAGCTAGAGATAGTTAGCTAACTTAATGGTAGATGGCAGCAGTGTGCAGTATGCAATTCATTTTTATACATACATAGCACATGGTTTTTGTGATTACAGAACATGAGGTGTGTTCTTGTGAATAATTGTGCCATTTTCAATGGCACAGTAGGTGTTTATTCGAGATGTAGTTCAAAAGCAATTAAGAACAATTTCATGTTAGATTTCTGGGTGCACCTGTGCCAAACAACTCAACAGTAACATAAATCATCAATCACAGAGACTGGGAGTGTTGCTGACATGAAGAAAAGTTAGGTGTGCTTCAGTATTGACAGAAGGGAAAATGAAAGAGGTACGTGTATTACTTGAACAGTCGTAAGGAAACATTTGCGTAAATTATCATCGCGTACAGGAATATTGTATGGGTGTGCATAAAAGACCACAAAGAAATTAGGTCTACATTCATATCAAATATATTGCCTACAAGATCTGAAACCTTCAGACACTTAAAAGTGTAATGTACTGTCAGTGGTTTATCAGCCAGCTGAAAGTAATGGGACAGGAATACTGGATAATGTATTTTTTAGTTATGAGGCGTATTTTTACCAAATCCACATAACTTACGATGAATTCCCACTGCACTCGCAGAAGGTAGGTGTTTGTTGTGTAATTTCTCGACAGATAGTGGGCCTGATTTTTTTTTTCATGAAACCCTTGATATTCTGGCATACCACATTATAATTGTGCAATTTGTAGCTCTTCTCCAGCCTGATTAATGCTATTGTTACCTGTAACAACGAGGGAACGTGCCATACTTCCAAAAACACCATGGAACTTTAGAAAAAAATGTTTGGTGATTGAATGACCTCAAAAAGGCTTGTGGCCCCCTTGTTTCTCTGACTTATCGTCACAAGACTTCTTTCCATGGGTTTTTTTTTTTTAAGGAGTTGTATATCAAGCAAACCCACACATTCTGCAGGACCTGAGCAACCCATTCAGAGATGAATTCCATTAGCTCTGATGTCCTGTGAAGGGCATCAAAAAATATGGTGCAAAGGGTTTGGACCTGCCATCAGGAAAATGGTGGACATTTCCAACACTTGCTGTAAAACATTACCAGTTGTGTGTAACTACATTCTGTGAATCAAATAAAATGTGAGTCCTTAGTGGAATTATAGTGTATTGTATCATGATGTGCATGATAAAATGATCGCACTGTAGTTATAAATTGTTCAACAAATAATTTATTGATTATAAATTAAAATATAAAATTATTTTCAGAATATGATGATGTATCACGTTTAGCTCTATGTGAGAATCCAGCTTGGGCACCGCTTACTGTTTTATTGGGTCTAGTATCATGTTGTATTCAGATCACATTAAAAGCTGAATTACTTCTTACATTAGCTGCACTTGCTAAGTCACCTGACAGTGCTGCTACTTTATGGCATAATTTAGAAGCATCTCAAATTCTTGTAACAGTACCATCAACATCTAGTTATCAACCAAGAGGAATTCAGGTATTATTTTATTGTTATCTTTTCAAACTAATGTGCTGATTGTTAATAAGTATTTAAAAATATTTTGACAAACCTTCTTCACATATTTAGATAAAATGCTTTCAAAATATGAAAGCTAAATATTGTACAGTGAATCTTATTCAGGTTAAAATGTTGATGGCATTTACTGTTAACTATCAGTTGATGCAAAAACCAAAAATTTACATCTGGAAGTTATTTGAAATTCGTAAACTTACTGTCATAATTCCTAATACTTAATCGTTTTTAGCCGACTGTGTTACAGGTTTTTTTTTCGATAAGTAACTCGTGCATGGAAAATATGTCTATATATACTAAAGACACTACTGGAAATTCATTGTCTGATTTGAAAAACATAGTTTTAAATAAATGAGGTGTGATAAAAAAGTATCAAAAAAGTATCTGATCTTGGCTCATAAAAACAAAAATACTTAACCGATTAGTTCAATGACTTGTCCCCTTTAAAGTAACACACTTATCCCAGCGATGTTTTCATTTCTGGAAGTATATTCAGTCATTTTTAGTGAACATTATAAATCTTCTTTTGATTTCTCTTGTCTTCAAATCTGTTACCTTAAAAGGAATTTTAAGTGTAGGAAATAGCCAAAAATTGCAGGGAGCCATGTCTGGTGAGTAAGGACCCTGCTGAAGTTCTTCAATTCCATGTTTTATCAAGAATCTCTGGATAAGTTGTGATGAATGAGATGGAGTATTGTGATGATGAATTTTCCAATTGCCATTTTCCCAAAACTGTGGTCTGTTGCATCTCTTGTGGAACAGCATCTCTTAGCCGATGAAGAAGAGTTATTAATACTCTATTGACAGTTTGTCCTTGTGGAACATACTTGTGATGAACTGTACTTTGATAATTAAACATGACTGTCAGGATGATTCCTGCACATTTTTCATGGTTTTCTGGCTTTCTTTTGCTGCAGAGAACTTGGAATTTTTCTAATGGGATGACTTTCTAATGGCCTTTCTTTCAGGTCATAGCCATAGACCTATGTTTCATCCTCGGTTATTTAATTTTTTTCATAAAATCAGGATCACTATTAGCACATTCCAGCATAATATTTGCTGTGTTTTCCTTTTGTTCATGTGTGAGAAGTTTTGAGACAAATTTTTTGCTATGTACTGCATCTTCTGAATTTCCATTAAAATTGATTGTGCTGAGCCGAAAGAAATTTCTACTTCATCTTCAAGCTCTCTTAATTATTCAAAAATCATTCATCACCATCTGTTTAATGCATCATTTTTAAAAAAAAATTTTTTTGTTGGGCTATCTTGGAAATTGTGATACCACGCTTTAATTTGTGTAATATCCAAGCTTGATCACAAAAAACTGTTTTGGATCTTATTTATTGTCTCTACTTGTGTGTCGCCAAGTTTTTGATGATATTTAATGCAGATTTTCTGCTCAACCTTTCAGTCATTCTGAACAGTAATGAAAACACAACAAGCTCTACTCACGTTTTACTTTCACAGCTGCTAAGCAGCGACTGGCTACAATAACAGCAAAACAGTGAATCATATGCAACTATATAAGTGAAGGTCACATTCCATGCCATCCTCCTGTGCTATAACTTGTTACCACAATAAAAAAATAATATCGGATATGTTTTGATCTCATGTGTTTTTATTCTTAAAGGCTCATTAAAATTTTTAAATGTATTTATGTTAGATCAATACCTATGTGTTGATTTCTTATTACTTAGATAAATAGTTGAATTTTTTCCCTTTGCAACACGTTTTAACAACATACTGGTTATAAATAAATTGTTATTATTATTAAAACAGGACATCTCTAAAACTAAATATATTTTTTTATTATTTGATGTTAAAAACACATAATTTACTAAAAAAAATTTAATATTATTAGATCTGAATAGGAAATGAATTATCAAAAAGAGATTAAAAAACAATGTGCTATGTGGTATGGCCCAAATGTATGCAGAACGAAAACCCAAGGTCAAACAATTCAGTATATAGAGTAAATCTGTATAAAAACTACATGCACAGTACATAACCTCAGGACGGGCCAATATGTGTCGTAACGTATAGTAGGTAATTACTATACAGCATCATAGTTGCCTTTACGCAAGATAGTTAAGTTCCTATTTTATCTGCCGCAGCGAACATGTTAACTTAAAATTCATAAAAAGCAATGCTGTAGTATACATTTCTATATGTTTATAAGAGTAATGAACCATTAAAACAGAAAGTCCTAATGATTTACTTAGCAGATTTATCTAAAATGTTTTTCAGATAATACATTCCTTAGAACTAATTATTAAAATTAATACATATAAATTTGAATAATCTTGATATATTTGTCGTAAATAAAACTTTTTTTTATGTACAATTTGTTAAGGATTTTGTAATTTTGTTGAGGGTATAAAACGCAACCCGTCTATGTCAGGTATATTTAAATAAAAAAAACTTTTGTAAGTTATTAAATTAAATATTTTATTTCCAAACTTTCCAATACCTTAAATTCTAGATTAAATGGTGGAAATGGCTACCCCATCTTCATAAATACATGCTTCCACCCTTTCACTGTGTTACTTGCAATTGTTTCCTATTTGTAAGTTTATATTTAAAAAACAGCTTGTTTGATATTGACCTTCAGTTGTTCAAGTGTTCGTGGTTTATTGTGTAGGCTTTTTCTTTATGTTAACCCCAAAGAAAAAGTTTGGTGAAGTCAAATCTGGAGATCTTAGTGGTCATAAGCCACCATCAATAATGCAATTGCCAAATAATTCATTAACGAAATCAGAAGTTGAATGTGTGTAGTGTGATGTTGTACCATCATGTTGGAACCAGAAGTATCGATCTTTCTCTTCCAAGAATATAATGAATTGTAATAAAATATTCTGATATCATTCTGCAGTAATGGTGTACTTGAAGAAAAGGGGACAAATTATGTTTTTCTGTGATATTACACACCATACACCCATCTACTGGGCAATTGTTTTTCATGATATGCACAAGAATTTTCAGTACTCCAAATCCTACTGTTATGGCTGTTTACATAGCCGTCCAGATAAAAAAAAAAATTGTCCATAACTTTGAATACCCTCACACACAAATCAATGAAACCAATGACAATTTTTCTTTGTCTAGATCAATAAGTTTATGAACTGTTTGAATTCAGTATGGTTGTAAGTTTTATTTTTTTGTTGCTCAATGAGTGGTTGATTTTGATAAATTAATTTCAGTTGACAAGCTTCTAATTGGTTTTTTTGGCAAGGCAATTAATTGGTCTTTGATTTCAGTGACTGTCTGCTTTCAACACTGCCATCCATCTTTTGGGTTCTTTGTTATTAACAGAACCTGAATATCTAAATTTAGCCACTAATCTCAAAACTGATGTCTTGTTAGGTGCTGGTTTTTCACAGTACTTATGACAAAAAGATTCTTTCACTGCAACCACAGATCACATACTAAAGTGTGACTAAAGAATAAAAACACATTCGTCTTTTAACATAAAACATCATCATCTCTTTAACAATGCACTGAGCATTATGATTACATTGTTATGGTTATCAGTAGCAGTTTACTGTGTTGGTGTGGTGTTCACTTGGACGAGTCCATTCCAGTAAAACTTAGAGGATTTAGGCAGTCAGTTCAAATGTTATAGAAGGGTGAATGGTGGGTTTTGTTTTAAATGGGACAGCTGTATTAATTTCCAATATGTTTATTATCTTACTTGTAATAATGTGTTTAATTCAAGTGTTTTACCATAGTTGATAGTTTATTTTTATATATTATCTGTTTTCTTTTTTCAATAGAAAAATAGTTACGTTATTTCATTATACAATTCTTGTTTATTGTTTATGTATTTTATTGCTCTATCATATTTTAAAAAATATTAATTTTTTGGGACCAAGGATGATAGAGTTCTTGTTTGTAATGATTTCATTTGAGGTAGGTTTTTTATTTATTTTAATATTTATGTCTAAATAATTGATTTTTCTGTTATGTTCCGTTTCATATGTAAATGTTAATGTTTTATGATACAAATTTAATTTATTTAAAATTACTTAATGCCATTATTTATAACTGGTTCATATATAATCAAAATATCATCCACATATCTGACCCATAATAAAATTTAAAGGTATGTGATTTATGCCATAGACTGTTTTACTTTGAAATTCCTGCCGATAAATTTCTGACATTACAGAAGATAAGGGAAATCCCATGAGCAAAACATTTTTTTGTATATAACAGGTTCCATTAAATTCAAAATAATTCTGCTTATATGTATTTCTAATTATTGTTATAATATTATTTATAACTTTTTGGTCTTCCCCTGTTTTTATTAATCTGTTTCTATTATTGAGATTGTATAATCAGTTGGTATATTTTGGATAAATTAGTTATATGAAAGCTAATCATTTTAGTTTTATTATTAATTTTTAATTTAATTTATTGCTTAATTAATTCGTACCAGTATTTTATATTATATTTGTATTTTTAATTTATCTTTGATCTAATTACTTCATCATTAATTTTGGTAATTATATAACTTGGTGCTGTTTTGAAATGAATTAATTCTGTACTTTGCAGAGGCTGAAAAAATATTATAGATAGTTACTTAATGTAGAGAGGGACAAGAAAAAAATGGACTATAAAAAATGTAATCTAAAGAAATTAATATAAATAAATATATATGCATGCGCGCGCGCGGTGGTCCTTTTAAATTGAGACAAATCTATATCTCAAAAAGTACACATTTTAGGAAAAAATGTTTCCTATTAAAGTTTTTCCATTTCAAGGGGAAATACTTTCACAACCTATGATGTCCTTGATAAGGTCAAATAAAGGCTATTTCCAGGCCAAGTTAATTTTTTTTTAATAGGAACTGTATTGTTTATTGGAGAATCTTTAAAAAAAAATTAAAACTTCATTTCAGACTTTTTTTCTCTAAAATTGATAGTTTTTAATTATTCATCTTCAAAAATGCTGCTGTAGGCTTTAAATTTGTGTTTTTAGTTTCATTAAGTCTGACCCAGCTGACAAGTTACGTCCAGCTGATGTTTAAATAAAAGAAAATTAAATTTTAAATAAAAAACGATCAATTAAAGGATTAACCTAAATAAAATCCATTTATGTTTTAATTTATTTTTTTAATCAGATTGTACATACAATTATGGTACATAGCCTACATTTGTTGCATGCTTTGGTCAGTTAAGTTATGTCAACTCTATGAAAATATTATTCGATTTAATGAATTACTGATACTTTAAATTTTTTTTAATGCTCTTTATTTAAAATAATTACAAAAACGTACTCTACATAAATTAGAGCAACAAATGTTCGAAGTGGTGTGCTTCTACTTCTATGCATTTTTCGATACGTTTTAAGAACGGCCCATGAACATTTATTTAATAGAGTTTCTCCCTTGATGTATATAAAATTTAATTTTACCATGCTAAAGTAATGAATATGAAAAATTGCATTTTTTTAGATTTATCAGTTAAGACTAATTTGAACGTCCTGCATCTTGTAAATTATCCATGCATATCTCTTTTAGAAAGGCTAGTTTAAACCTTTTCACTTTTACAAATATGCATTCCTACATAAAATTTAACATTAAAACTTTTTTAGCTCTCCTGAAAAGTTGAGTTTTTCACATTCGTTACTTTAGCATGGTGGGGATGGAATCTCCTCTGCTACCAATTTGTGTAGGTATTTGTCTTATGAAATTATAAGTTGTTTATATATTTTTTTGTAGTATGTGAAACCTTTCTGTTAGAAGTGTAGTGTTTGTAGGTGGTGGTTTATAGATTGTAATGTTAGCAGTAAAGGAGTTCGTGATACAAATCAGTTGCATTATTATTTATGCTTACATTACTGTAATTTTTTTTCTAATGTATGGTTTTTCGTTCACCTTCAATTTTTTTTTCTGCTTTCACAACACTTGTGAAATGTGTTGAATTACATTTGCTAGCAAAAGATTATTTATATATGTACCTTTGTTTAGTTCATTCTGTTTTTATTTAATTTTTGGCCATTGGAAAAGCAAGTTGTTTTGGCAAGATGTGTTGTTTTGAAATTATTACAATTCCCTACTTAAATACTAATTTTTATATAAAGTTTAAATTAGCAGAAAATGAGGATTTTAAAATGTTACTGCCATGTAAAAAAGAAAGAACTATAGTACTGTTCTAATGATTTTCACTTGCTTTTTGTTTACTATAGACTGAATTAGAAGAATTGGAATCTCGGAATGAGGAATTTCCATTGACTAGAGCAATGTTACGTTTACTTGATGTATTGACTGATGTGCCTGTACCTCGATTATTGGGTGTTGGATCTCGTATGCCTGGGTTTGATCCATATTTAACATTCATTTTACAGTCTGTATTATTACGTTTTAATAATCGGTCTTATAAAAATCCTCAAGAAAAGGTTTGTAAAAATAAGATAACTGTCAATTAATCTAATGACTTAATGTTTGATTCTTAAAATGCCCTAAGTGAAATAAAACTTGTTTCTTTTTTAATGTGGTGCAAGTAGAAATATTTATTTATTCAGGTGGCAACTAAAGGCTGAAGATAATTACAGTCTTCTATATATTTTTTACTGAAAGATGAATGTTGTTATATATGAAAAGTGAACATCTAGATTTTTACCATAAGGCTAGAGTACCATGTTGTTGGGTATTCTTAGATGCTAGGAGGAAGTCATAGAGGAAATATGTGGACACCATCTCATGCATTACTCCTACGTCTGCTGTGTGGAAAAAGATCCATACAATCTGTGGATCACCAAAACAATCCATTCTGGCAGTCATTCATGAAGGAGAACTCCTTACATCACCTTCTACAGTGGCAAGTCACTTGGCAGATTCTTTCCGTTCGGTGTCTCTCACCTCATCATACAATAATGAATTTCAGAGTTTCAAATTACAGGTGGAAGTACTAACATTAAACGTTTAGTGATTTCGGTCAGTGAATTAAACGCTTCATTTTCATTCAAAGAGTTGTCACACGCACTTAAAAATTCACGTGACATCTCTCCTGGACCCGACAACATTCGTCTCAGTATGCTCTTACACATTCCAAATTTGGTGTTACATCACCTATTGTGTATTTTTAATAATCTATTCTCTTAAGTTTTTCCTTTGGTCCGGTCAGAAGCCATTGGCCATTTAATATCGTACCAAGCCATTATATAAAGCCATTTAATATCGTACCAATATTTAAACCTGGTAAAGAAAAGCAAACCTCTCAAGCTACCACCTCTCATGGTACTTAGTGAGACATAGCCTTCTATGTCTAGAACAATACAGTTTCCATCAAGGACGTTCTTCCATTGACTATTTAGTGTCACTGGAAGCAGCTATTCAAAACACTTTCCTAATCCGCCAGTGCCTCATAGCTACCTTCTTTGATATCAAGAAGGTGTACGACACAGCCTGGTGATGTGGTATTCTTAATATCCTTAAAGAATGGGGAGTCAAGGGCTGTATGCTTACCATTATCAGTGGTTTCTTAAATGACTGAACTTTCTGTGCTTGTGTTGGTAATTCCTTATGGGGTTCATTCTACCTTGGAGAATGGAGTACCTCAAGGAAGTGTATTAAGTGCTACCTTGTTTGCTGTAGCCATCAACACTGTTACTGAATATATGCAACAACAACCACCTGTTTCATATGTTGTTTTTTGATGATTTTGCCATATATATTAGTACCGTTCAACAGTCTCTACAGAGATACTACTACAGATATCTTGCCTTGAAGCTTGGTCCAAGATTACTGGCTTCACATTTTCACCTGAGAAAACAAAATGTGTAGTCTTTTCTCACTTGCTGGTCCCATTTATACCACAAATTTTTCTGAATGAAGAGCAAATTGCTATCTCTTGTGATATTATATTAAGTTTTTAGATTTCTTTTTGACAGTCGTCTTACGTGGGTCGATCACATCAAATAATTAAAAGCAAAATGTTCCAAACTGCTAGATATGCTGCAAGTTCTTAGAAACACTAATTGGGGAGTCGGTAGGTCATTTATGTTGCGATTTTATTATTCCTTAGTTTGTTCCTGCTTAGATTATAGTTGTATCTCCTACTCTTCAGTGTGTAATACCACATTGAAGATGTTAGATGCTGTACATCTTGCATTTCTCCATCTTGCTACAGGTGCTTATAGATCAATCTTTATCACCAGCATACTTGTTGAGTGTAGTGAACCATCATATTGGGAACAACTAGATACATACATGATCAACTTCTAGCATCTTACTTTGCCCGTCTTAAAGGGTTCTTGCGAATCATAATTTACAAAGATATGAAGACCATCCAAGTGATATTGCACCTATGGGTGTACATACCCGGCAATTACTACAGCTTTTAAACATTGACATATCCTTCTATTTTCCGAACATATCCCTGTTCATATCCTCTGTGCAGAATCAACTTTATAAATTTTATTTTTGATCTTACCATATACAAGAAACAATCAACACCACCTATCATCTTTCAGCAAAGTTTTCACTATATTCTCTCCAAAATAAACCCAGATGCAGTAGTATACACAGATGGATCAAAACAGAATGATACTGTTGGATACACATTTATTCTTAATAGCAGAATCTATTTGTTTGGTCTGCCTAATATTACAGGTATATTTACTATTGAACTGTACGCTGTAATAAGGCATTAAATATTGTTAACCCAAAATACCATCATATCCTTAGTTTTAGTGACTTATGTAGTGCACTCCAAGCTTTAAAGCTTTAGAAGAGTTTTACTCTAGACATAGTTTGGTCACTGAAATCCATAATGCAACCGCTGACTTGATCCATCGCAACACACCAGTGAGTTTCTGTTGGATATCTAGCTATGTGGAAATTCCAGCTAATGAACATGCAGATTCCATTGCTAAAGATGCATGTAATCAACCTTCCTTCAGCACTCGTGTTGCTACTTCTGACTTTATTATATAAAACAACCTCTTCGAGCAAGTGGCAAGCTGACTATACGGCTACCATTAATAACAAACTCCAGCACATTAAAAATTCTGTATTGTCATGGGATTCCTCATGTAAAAAAATTTGTCATGAGGAAGTGGTCCTCTGTAGATTGCGATTAGGACATACCATAGTCACACACAAGTACCTGATGTCAGTAGGACATGCATCACCATGCGCATGATGCAACTGCCACATGACTGTGCGCCACATACTTATGGATTGCATATGTTATGCAGCGTTCGTTCTAAATTTAAATTACATAGAAACATTTGCCAAATACTGGGCAATAATAAGGAAGTTTTAGACCGGGTGTTGCTATTTTTACGAAGTTTTAATATGTTACAAAAAATTTAAAATTGTATATATTTTTATTCTAGTGCTGAAGAATTATTTTAACGTATGTGTCTTCTTTTCATTTAATTATGATTTTTATATTTTTTTTTTATTCTGTATCCAAGATGGGACCTCTTTTACATCTCTCTCGGACTTTGTTAAATTTATTGATGTTTATTTAAATTTTATGTATATTTTTTTTAATTTGTTTCCTTGTAAATAAATTTTACCGTATTAAGTTTCCCACTGTGATGTTAATTATACATTTTTTAGTGATATTAGTTTTAAGTTTTTTAGTAATATTTTGTCTGTGTTATTAGTTGTAAGTTCTAGCTTTTTAATATTTTAGTGTTTAATCTAGATTTAGTTTTTTACATTAATTCTTTAGGCTTCCCGTTATCTGAGTGGAGCCTTTTTTATCCCTCTTGAATTTTATTAAATTCTTTTTATTTTTAATTAAAATTTACGTTTTTAGTTTTCTGCTTATCTTTAATTTTAGTTTTACGGCTGTGATATTAGTTTTAAGTGTTTTTTAAAAGGAAATTTTAGCTGTGATATTATTTGTAAGTTTTTGTTTAATTTTTTAGTTTTTAAGGCTAGTTTTTTTTGCTATTTCTTTCTTCTACAAAATTTTATCCTGGGCGATGATAACGCCAAATTGTTCTTTGCCTATAAAAAACACACAAGAAAATGAAAAATGCCAAGTTGGAGTGTAATTTGAACTCGGAACCTTAAGATGAAAAATAGAGTTACTGTATCTTTGCCATGGAGATGGGACTTATGCAGTAACTGACAAGAATGGTTATGTGTTTTTGAATTGACTTACTTTGTCTTTGAAACGTAGCAAACTGCATTACTTATAACCTGACTATTGTGCAGTTCCCAAAACACAATAGTGAAAAAGTAATAAAACTTTTTATAAAAAATACGATTGGTGTAATATTTTCCCTCAGAATCCAGCAAAGTAAAACAATGTTGAGTTTAGTTTTCCTTTATTCACTTTACATGCTTTTGAGATCATAGTAGCTAATGACCACATCAGCTTGATGTTAAAAATTTACTACAAAATTAAAAGATATTTAATGTTTGAAAAATGGATAACTGAAGAACATAATGAAACCGTAATCTTGTTGGTGGTCATGGTTATGTGTAGAAAATAAAAGTAACATTTAAAGAGTATTAGTGCTGCCAAAGTACAGTCCCTACTGAAACACTGTTAATGAATACTGTGACCCCCTTTTCAAAATTTATGTGAAAACTTACCACCCTCTTTAAATATAATAAGATGTAGTAACAGTAAAATAATTACACTCCCTAGTTGCACTGCACTCTGTTGGGCACATCTCTGGGCAAAACATTTTTCCCTCTTGTTTTCAGGAAAAATGATTATTTCAAGAAAACATTTTCTTATTATAAAATTCAATTTTGTGAGAAAATATTAAAAAAAAGTGATTGAATAGTACTGGAAGAAAACACTGAAATTTTGTTTTTCAACAAAACGAAAGAAGAAAAAATATGGAACAAAAAGAGAAGAATTATCAACAGCAATAGACCTACAAAATAAAATTTTTAATAGAATGACTGATTTATTTTCTGGGGATGCATTGCAAGTCATTGATAGTAATAACTAGGGGTTTAAATTTGCTGGTTTGTATAACTGTGAAGCTGGCTTGTCCATAGATTCATGTTTTGAGATCTACCGTGCTAACAAAATCTTTTAAGTTAATTGTATACTTCCTTTTTCATGCTTAAACATTTATTAATCAGTATTCTAGAATGTTTACTATTTAAGTTTGAAATATTTGATACATGTCTTAAGTAGAAGTTAAATTAAAGTAAATTCAACTAACTTACTCGCTTCTGTACTTTTATTTTTAAAAAAAAAACCATGCAGGTAGGGGGTCACAGTTACCTGCATAACGAACGTGTTAAAGGGTTAGAAAAATCAGTATATCAATGATTGGCAAAGACATAGAGGATATAATCTAGTAGAACAAGGATATGGTGTTGAAGAAGACTAGGTGAAAACGAAACAATAAATGTACTTTGACTCAGAAGTGTGTTATAGAATAAAAATGATGTTGTTAAAAGCATAAAAAAAATCAAATGTTCTAAAGAACATCCTGGAAATTGAATGGATTAGAAGTGCCTGGAAATTGCAAAGGTTGATGTGTTTAATAAATCAATTCTTACAGATCACCAACGATAACTGATGTTGGATACGGCTCTGAATATGTTGCAGGCATTTTTAGTGACCCAAAAATATTAATAAAGGAACATATTATTAGAAAAACGGGAAAATATTGATGTCTAGAAGTCATGATATCAATTACATTTTTATGTTGTTTTAGCAACCATGTCTTTTATTCACCCTAAAAATGAATACATGATGTTATAAAAACTAAAATTGTTGGGAAACAAAAAACACAGAATTCAAAATTATATTCTGGTGTGTTATTTCTATCTAATGGTAATAACTATGTTTACTATGTATTACAAAATTTTTTGTTTAATAAATTATCTTATTATTTTAGTGGGAAGTGTGCAAAAGTTGTATGCAGCTACTCGTTAAATTATTAGGCCAGTATGAGCCCCAAGGTGAAGATTTCATTGGTGGTCAAGTTCAGATGCAAGGTGGTGCAACTGCTCAAGTAAATCCGCCTCCTGGGTATCATATTATGGTCAATCTCTGTTCAAAATCAGAACTATTGAGAATGGTATGTTGTTCAGCATGACACTATTAATGTTTATAATTTTTTCTTGTTTTCTTGTGTTTTCATAAAAATTTCTCATCTAGTGGGCTTTGTTCCTTCTTTTATATATATATATTTTGTTTGTGTGTATATATATATATTTTTTTTGTTTGTATATATATATATATATGAATAGTTTTTATTGTTTTTTTAAAATCTTTTTATGGTACATTTACTATAACAGATTTTTTTTTTATTTACGTTTATAGTAGTTAGGATAAATAATAAATTAACCTTATAAATAGTATTTTTAAATCCTGAATCTTTTTTCAATTAACATTGTATATAAAACATAAATATTGATAAGATGAAGTATTTGGTGGTTGACTACAAGATAAAGAACCTTCAAGTGGAAAAAGAAATGGTTCAGTCGGTAAATAAATTTAAATGTGTTGAGGTTACATTAATATCAGATGAAAGAAGTAAATTTAATAAAGTCCAGAAGGGAAAATCTATTATCGACAACTTTATTTTGTTTTCTGGAATTCCAGCATATCTAGAAAAATAGTTGTTTGCTTCATTTATAGATAATGGTTACATATGGTGCAAAGGTTTGGAGATTGAATAATAACTGTAAAGAATTATGGCGATGGTCAGAGGTTTTGAAAGAGGTATTGTCAAACACATAAGTAACCAAAGTCCAGTCACATCTAATCACAAAGTAACCAATCGCATAAGTAACCAAACGATTAGGGAATAAGTGGAAATACTCTTCATTAGAGCTCATCATTGAAATGAAACGACTTGTATCGTATGGGCACATACACAGACTGCATAATGGTTGACTGCTACAAAAGATTTGGGGGTGGATGCTGCTTTTCAGAAGGAAACAAAGAAGGCCAAGAAATCAGATGTCAAATGGGAGTGGATGAAGCAGTGCAGAGGATACAATTAAATTTTATTATGAGGATGTTTTTTTATAAAGGAAGATGGAGATTGAGATGTGGAAATGGCTTCAATAGCTATGTAACACTGTTGGATAAGTAATATAAAATGCTAAGTAGTAAATTTTTAATCTGTTGACACGAGAAAAAAAATTTAATTTCCAAATCTTTATTTAGAAACAATTGTACTTAATATCATATTTATTAACAAAACA
Source organism: Lycorma delicatula (assembly GCF_047948215.1). Classification (NCBI taxonomy): domain Eukaryota; kingdom Metazoa; phylum Arthropoda; class Insecta; order Hemiptera; family Fulgoridae; genus Lycorma; species Lycorma delicatula. The sequence continues at coordinate 123,335,578 of NC_134462.1, forward strand.
AACCTTAATAACCACCAATTAAATTTTCATACTAATTCAAAGAGAATCAATGTCATTAGAGGTATCCGTATCAGGAAATATAATGAATTTTATTTTCTTATATAACATTTAATATTGTGTTGTTTAGCAACATTTTTAAATGAAGACTGGTGTGCCCTGCATGTTTTTGTATGTACTACTTTCTCTCAATATTTTCTAACATGTCATTTTTTCAAAATGAGTGATTGGACTGAATATAAATAATTGTTTTTAAGATTTTATGATAAATAGATTTATATATGTAGTTCTGCTCTCTTTTAAAAGTTTTACATCTGAAATTTTATGAATAATAATTTTCAAAGTTTTTGACAGAGTTTTTTATGAAATAAAGTACAACACTGATGTTGGTTTTATACACTAAACATTGTTGTTTATACTGATTTCACAAGACTGTTGTCTGTGATGTAGGTGATGCTGTAATCATATCGTCATTTTCATTTTTTTATTGTCTTGTTCCTCATTATCTGATCATTAGCTACATTCTAAAACTTCTATATTTTCTTTTTTCTTAAGATAGTCTTCTTCTGTCTTATGAAGCTAAAATGTAGATTAATTTGTGTTGCTTCTGTTAGAATTGTTTAACATTTATTCTAATGATATTTATGTGGTTTTGATTACATAATAAGTGAAACATTATTGGATTAATAACTAAATCTATTTTTTACTTCCCTTTTATTGTCTTATATGAATGCATATATTATTTATAAATCTGTGGCGGTTAATTCTTGGTAGATGGTAGTAGTGGCTAATAACAGAGGACATTTATGATTTTAAATCTTCAAGTTCAAAATATTGTTGACATTTTATTTTAAGCTTCAGAGTATTTTTGATATACAATGTTAAAGGTTATAGAGGAGAATTCAGTGAGATATGTTTATCTAATAATTTCAACTTCTTTATTAAAATATGTGTCTAGCAATTCTGAAGTAATAACTAAAATATTTATCCTAACTAAAATATTTAGGCTAGTCTAATGTTGTTTATCACCTATTCATTTTTTGTGAGATTTTGAGGTAAGCGAGACTGATACTGTAAAACTTTATCAAAAAGTAATGAACTAGAAATTATGAAAGTAGATGTATAACTATGGACTAAAACCAAAAGATAGTTTATTATAATAAATTTATTTTAACTTGAAATAAAAATTCAAGTTTTAAAATTATAATAGAATTTTGTATTATTTTGTAGGTGCTCTATGTAATTGATGAAGGATGCCATTTATTGGATACGTATTCTCTATTTCCTGGCAAATCAATGCTTCAAGCTTCTACTTCTAGCAGTTTACAGTTACTTGACACAGCTCTTGGATTGCAACAAAGATTCCTAATGACTTTAAACAATGTTGGATGCTCGTTACTATTGACACCACTTAATAAATTGTTACTTGGCATTAATCCTCGTACTGGAAAACCTGATCACCTGCTTAACATAGCCAAGTACGTTAATTTTTCCTTAATTAATGTAGTGATAGTCTTTTAGAATGAACCCACAATAGTTTACCCTAGAGATAAGCTGCTTTAGTGATAGATTTTGTACTTTTGTTGGACAACATTTAATTATAATTATAATTAATGATTTAGTGTTTTTAAAAAGTGTTTCCATGGGTATTTAAACAGTAAAAATGACAATTTTTAAAGTATTGAACTCGTGGTTGTATATTGGAATGCATAATTGGACTATATAAACACTTGTGACTACCATAAACATTTTAAAATGTTTTAAGCATAGTTTGTTTTTGCTATTAAAGATTCAAAATCAATTTTCAAATGTAATTCTCATAGTAATTTAAAATTTAATCAATAAGGAAATGGGAAAGCTGTGGTTAATCCAGAATCCTTGATGATTGAGACTTTATTGTATATTGTTATAATAAATCCTTGGTGGTTGTAGAATTTACTGCTAATAATACACAAATTGCTTTTTTATACAGAGTGATTTTTTAATCCTGTTACCCAATTTTAAATGTAATTTTTAAGAAAGGGAAATTTAGGTGGAATAAAAAAATGTATTTGTTACTTACAAAAGAGATTTAGTAAAAAGCTATTACTTACATAATTGTTAAAGAATATGCTCAAAATGCCCACCCCTTGCGATTATACACGCACGGACTCTTTTCAGCATATTAGCAGAAACCTTTTTAAGAGTTGCATTGGAAATATTCGTGATTAAGTCTGTAATATTGACTTTAAGTTCATCAATAGTGTGAGGATTGTTTTGAAGGCCTCGGACTTAATATAGCCTCACAAAAACTAGTCAGGAAATGTGAGGTCTGGGGACCTTGGAGGCCATAAGCCCTTGTTTATTATTCGATCATCAAAGAACTTGCAGAAAATCTATGGTTTCTCGAGACGTGTGCATGTAGCGCCGTCTTGTTGAAACCAGCAATACCGTTCTTGATGTTTCAGGAGGGACACAAATTGGCGCACAATATTACTTCACCATTTACTGTCTGTTCGAAGAATACGGGTCTGACTATACGATGACGAGATATCGCATACCACACACCAATTTTTTCAGGATGCAAAGATTTGTCTTGTAAAGCATTAGGATTTTCAACCGCCCAAATTCGACAGTTTTGACTGTTCACATAACCATTGAGATGGATCCAAGCTTCATCGCTAAAGAACACTGTGTTTAAAAATTTGATTCTGTTATCATTTATGAACCACCTAAACTAACGACAATTCTGGAGGCTGAAGCTCTTGGACTAATCGTACGCAATATGGATACAATTTCAGCAGCTTTCTGAACCTCGCATATTATAAACCAACTTGCGTGGAAAGTTTTCATAAAATTTTTCACTGAGAATTGAGCAATCTTGTTTTCACATTCTCTAAAATGTCATCTGTCAAGCGAGTTGTCGACCACTACATTTTCTGTCGCAAACACTACCTGTCTCTCGAAATCGGTTTGCTAGCCTAGAAATTGACATTTTTTCTGGCGGAGGAACACCAACAAATTTAATTTGAAATTATTATTTTACACTTGCGTACGATTTCGTAGCAAAATATTGTTCAAAAATGAAAACTCATTGTTCTATGGTAAAAGACATTCTGTTCATAACACGACCGAAATGGCACAAAAGTTTACACAACCCAAGGAGAATCAACTCACACTGCCGTATCTATACCGGTTAAGTAGCACTACCAACTTCGTGTCACAAAACAAAATTTCCCTTTCTTAGAAAAAATTACCAGACATTAACAATTGGGTAACAGGACTAAAAAATCACCCTGTATCATCATTACCCATCTTCAAAGCATGGGTTGTTATGGTTTTGAAGTGGTGTTAGGTTTTGATGTTATTTAACTAAAAATTGCTAACAGATGTCCACAATAACTGTATTTTAATAGAAAAGGTAGTTAAAATTTGTGTGCATCCTGACCCCCATAAGGGAAAATTCTTGCCTTTTGACTATTCCAGTTGCTACACCTCCATCTCCGTTTTTAGCCCTGATGGGCTTTATTGTCTTCTAGATCCTCTAAACTTGATAACAGCATCAGTTCAGCCTCTGTCAGGATGCCGTAGATGCAAATGTCTTAGGTGCAGCATATAGCATTATAGCTTTGCACCCTTATGTAGAATACGCATGGTTCTGAAATTAAACCCTCGATTGGGGTGAACAAATTCAACCAACAACACCAAAGAAAGCAGAACAAGCCTTTTTGTCACCATATGCAAAGTGCTCCCTGAGTTGAAGATTCTCATCAATGATAACATCTAGATATTTCTGTAGCTGGATATATCTAATTCAATGATCTGCTGTTGATACACGGTGAGCTCGTATAGCAGCCAGTCTGCCCTTGAGCAACTTCATCGTTGTTTTCTCTGAACAGAACACCATCTTATGTTGCAAACTCCACACCTGGAGTATCTTGCAAGCCCTAAATTTGCGCTGCCCTAAATTTGATCTCATTCCTCAATCTTTAACAATCTTTCTTACTTCTGAGATGTGTTCTTGATGAATGACATCTCAATTGTTGAAATAACTATATGAGACATTCAGCTCATTCATGTACAATCACACTTCTGCAGCTGAAACAGGGCAGAGGGTCACCACAAACTATTAAAAGCTCCTGTATAATATATCCAAAAAGATACCTAAGGCATACTCAGACTAACTAGAAGAAACAAGCTCATAACCTTAGGAATAGCATCTTCAATGCCCCTGTAGGAGTATTAAAGGCCTGTAACAGAAGCTCATGGTGGGGGTCCTTATCACCACCTCCAAACAACAATTTAAGAACATATTTTTCTTACAAACAGGGAAATAGCCGGCAAAGAGCATTCTAATAAAAGTTCTAGTCAAAGTGTCAACACAAATTCTGACAACGAACAAGGAGCTCTATGATTCCATTGAAACTGGAGGCTTTATTCATACCAGAATTACAAATTAGTGGATATACCTCTGTCTCAGTAATTTTCACATATAAATCATCAGACTGAAAAGCAGCAACTCTCTCTCTTTGACTGGCAGATGATAGTCGAGATATTAACCTCGCAGATAATACGAGGTGATGATGTGATTAGTCATATCATTCAGCAATAAATCATTCAATAGAATATTTAAAATTTCAGCTTTATCAGAAACAACACCCTGCTGGGTTTTGTGAGAGCTGACGAATTATATTTTTCTTATGCTTATGCCCTTGATCTCTGTACTCAACATCCCAAGTGTCCTTATTTCCTTGCACTGTAACAAAAGAATGCCAAGAATCTCTTTTTAATGTCCTGACCAAATGAAAATGTTCAGTCCTCTGTCTTCGATAGTCACCTACAAAAACTGCTCACTGTTCAGGATCACCTTCCTGCTGAACAGCTCTCCTAAGATGGTTCATGAAGTGTTTCAATAAAAACAATTCTGCAGTCCACCCTGGGGCAATTCTCTCTTGACCCAAAGTACAGGGAATTGAATTCTTAGTTGCGTCAATGAAAGCAAAAAAAAAAATATCTGCCAGTCTTTTAATTTAATATCATTCAGATTTCAGTTTGTAACATGGAGTCTAGCAGAGAGAATAAACAAATTTAGGTCAGCCTACCTTCCTGTCCAGGAAACACCCCTGCCGAACTGGGTATCTGTAAGCATTTCACAACTCAATAACCAACTCAAGATAAAAAATTGATGATCACTAGAACAGTCATCAACAACACACCAAGGATCGACCCCTACCAGTAATATCAATATTTGTCCACCAAACAGCCTCCTTCCACTTACCATTCCAGCAAATGTTGGTAACTCACCAAAAACATTGAAAACAAAAAAGACCTCTAATCCATGTTGCATAATCCATAATAACTGCATCAATATTCACCTCTATCATGTGTCCAAACTTAAGCATGCAATGAACTAAAAAATACATCTCAACAGCTCTCAAGTAACAACCACAATTCCTTACTATCTTCTGAGGGCTTGCAATCCTTGTGCAAATTTCAGTAATTTACACAATTAGGAGTTTCAGACTTTTTAGGACACTCTTCATGATTGTACCCTTCTTATCTCGATGTGTGCAGAGTGAAGCATATTGACAAAATTTTGCCGCATGACAAATCTACATTATTTAAAACATCTCTGAACATCAGTCTATTCCTTGATTCTACAAGAAGAGAAATAAACAAACAACCTATCCTCAGTGACAAACTTGTTAAACAATCTAAAGACAACTTCAAATACATTGTGATACCGTTGGGCATCACGTCTACCAATTTTGAACAAAAACCTGCACTGACTTGAATATCGCTTCATCCAAGTCTGTATTTTGCTCTCATAAGAGAGACACAGACAGGCAACAATCCTCCTCAGACAGGAAACAATCTATAACATAGACAATGCCTTGAGGCCTTCTTTTACATTACTGGTCCTTCTTGACCTCTAACTTTTTATAATGACAGATTCTTAAATGACTGTCTCCTTGTCATCTGCTATGAAAACCAGACCTTTGTTAGTATCCTTTATGTTTCTAATTCTCAAATTTGACCTCTTGTACTGAAGGGCAGTCTCAAATGCAACTCTCACAAAACTCCTTTGTATAACATTTCTGATTATGTATTGTTCCTCAATCATACCCTTTTAATTTACGAGGGTCATTCAATAATTAAACAGACAAACACTTTTAGTGAAGGAAACACTTAATGCAAGCGATTGAAAATTTTCTAAGTGTTAGTTGGCAAACTTGTGAGAGTGTTAGTCAGCTGTTCGATTAATATTTATGTAAACATAACCTCTGAAGTCTTAGTTGCGAGGCATGTCCACTTGAAGAAAGTACTTTTGAAGAACAGCATTTTGTTTCTGTACTTCCAGAAAGTCTACAACCATCAGAAATATTATTTCAGATGAACATACAATATGGCAGTAGTTGCATGAACTGTGTGAGTTTACACAAAGAAAAGTTTAAAAGTGGCTGCAAAAGCATGACCAACGAGCACTGCTCTGGGCATCCAGTAACATTGTCGACCTCTATGTTAGATTCTTGTAGTGATTTACTTATCCAAGAAGACCGATGGCTTACAGTTGAACAGATTGCTGAAAAATGTCGATTAAGTGTTGGCATAACTCTTTCTATCATTCAAAACAAACTGAACTACCATAAGACTTGTGCAAGGTAGGTTCCCAGAGAGCTTACCATTTATCACAAAGCCAAGAGATTTCACATTTGCACCGAAATCAGAAATTGTTTCAGTAATGAAGGTGATGCATTTTTGGACAGAATTTTAACCTGTGATGAAACTTGGATACACCATTTTGAGCCGGAGTCCAAGCGTCAAAGCATGCAGTGGAAATACCCTGAATCAAATTTTTTTTTTTTTTTCTCTTCAGTCATTTGACTGGTTTGATGCAGCTCTCCAAGATTCCCTATCTAGTGCTAGTCGTTTCATTTCAGTATACCCTCTACATCCTACATCCCCAACAATTTGTTTTACATACTCCAAACGTGGCCTGCCTACACAATTTTTCCCTTCTACCTGTCCTTCCAATATTAAAGCGACTATTCCAGGATGCCTTAGTATGTGGCCTATAAGTCTGTCTCTTCTTTTAACTATATTTTCCAAATGCTTCTTTCTTCATCTATTTGCCGCAATACCTCTTCATTTGTCACTTTATCCACCCATCTGATTTTTAACATTCTCCTATAGCACCACATTTCAAAAGCTTCTAATCTTTTCTTCTCAGATACTCCGATTGTCCAAGTTTCACTTCCATATAAAGCGACACTCCAAACATACACTTTCAAAAATCTTTTCCTGACATTTAAATTAATTTTTGATGTAAACAAATTATATTTCTTACTGAAGGCTCGTTTAGCTTGTGCTATTCGGCATTTTATATCGCTCCTGCTTCGTCCATCTTTAGTAATTTTACTTCCCAAATAACAAAATTCTTCTACCTCCATAATCTTTTCTCCTCCTATTTTCACATTCAGCGGTCCATCTTTGTTATTTCTACTACATTTCATTACTTTTGTTTTGTTCTTGTTTATTTTCATGCGATAGTTCTTGCGTAGCACTTCATCTATGCCATTCATTGTTTCTTCTAAATCCTTTTTACTCTCGGCTAGAATTACTATATCATCAGCAAATCGTAGCATCTTTATCTTTTCACCTTGTACTGTTACTCCGAATCGAAATTGTTATTTAACATCATTAACTGCTAGTTCCATGTAAAGATTAAAAAGTAACGGAGATAGGGAACATCCTTGTCGGACTCCCTTTCTTATTAGGGCTTCTTTCTTATGTTCTTCAATTGTTATTGTTGCTGTTTGGTTCCTGTACATGTTAGCAATTGTTCTTCTATCTCTGTATTTGAACCCTAATTTTTTTAAAATGCTGAACATTTTATTCCAGTCTACGTTATCGAAAGCCTTTTCTAGGTCTATAAACGCCAAGTATGTTGGTTTTTTTTTCTTTAATCTTCCTTCTACTATTAATCTGAGGCCTAAAATTGCTTCCCTTGTCCCTATACTTTTCCTGAAACCAAATTGGTCTTCTCCTAACACTTCTTCCACTCTCCTCTCAATTCTTCTGTATAAAATTCTAGTTAAGATTTTTGATGCATGACTAGTTAAACTAATTGTTCTGTATTCTTCACATTTATCTGCCCCTGCTTTCTTTGGTATCATAACTATAACACTTTTTTTGAAGTCTGATGGAAATTCCCCATTTTCATAAATATTACATACCAGTTTGTATAATCTATCAATCGCTTCCTCACCTGCACTGCGCAGTAATTCTACAGGTATTCCGTCTATTCCTGAATCAAATGTCCATAAGAAATTCAAAACTCAACCATCGGCTGGTAAGGTCATGTTAACCATCTTTTGGAGTGCCCATGGTCCAATTTTCTGTGATTTGGAGGAACAACACAGTATCAACAGTTTATACTACTCAGCCATGATTGAGAACAAAGTCAAGCTTGTGTTGAAGAGGGAATGTCTGGGATGGAAGAGGAAAGGTGTGGTTCTTCTTCAAGACAACACTCGATCTCATATGGCACAACTGATGCTGGAAACTATTGGCGAAGTGGGTTGGAAGCTCCTTCTTCATCCTTCTTACAGTTCTGACCTTACTACTTCAGATTTTTATCTGTTTGATCAGATGAAAGAAGCTTTGTTTGCGTGGCATCAAGTTCAACAACACTGAAGAGGTAAAGAAAAAAAGTACAAAACGGGCTTTGAAATCAAGGTAAAGAATTCTTTGTTTGAGGGGATAAAAAACTCGTAAAAAGATGGACAAGTGCAGAGAAATTGGTGGGGATTGTGTGGAAAAGTAGACAAAAAAATTGTATTTATTTAATAAACTGATTTTGCTGTACAGCTCTTTGTCTGTTTAATTATTGAATGACCCCTCATAATAACTTAATTAAACTGCCATAGTCTGATACATTAATCATCTTTTACTAATGAAAGTGCTTAGATAAAACATAAAGTAGGCAGGGTATTAAGAAGTCTTGTAGTATTTATGTGAAGAATATTAATGGTCTCATGTAAAAAGTGTGACAGTCTATAGTATTCCTGAGACTTACTAAACATTCACAGACATGTAGGCACATGATTTTCTTTTGGTATTGATAATGTAATAATCGGTGAATGTGTTAAGAAAATAAGTAGATTCTTTTGAAGATCTCTTTTGGGTAGATTAAATACAAGGAATAATTTTTTGTTCTGATGTTAAAAATTACAAAATGTTTAAATCTGTTACAGGTATGTTACATATAATAATTGGTTACCAAATCATGCTTTATTATCAGTTCGTATATTGCTTGCAGTAACATCATATCCTACACCACAGTGTCATATATTATCAGTATTTACTTCAACACCACAACTGAAGACTCATATTAGACATGGTTTTGTTGAATGCCTTGAAGCTGATCCTGATGAAGTTATTGGAGTAAGTGATAAATAATTTGTGTGTTAATTATTAGTGGCAGTTAATGAATTAGTTGATTTAAATTAGAATACTTTATGTTATGTGGTCTGATATAAAAGAAATTTGTGCTCTGAATTAGAGTGATTAGTTCAATTATTTTATAATAAAGTTTTCTTTAATTTTAATGTAATACAATTATTTCCTTTTTTAGAGTGAAACTGAAGAGGAAGATGTTGGTGTAGTTGGTCGTACAAAAGAATCAATTTGTAAATTGCTTCTACAATGTTTAAATCATGCACAGCCTAACCTAGCACATTATTTACTTGGTTTTGAATTAAATAAAGATGTGAAACATACTATTTTCCAACAACCAGGTAATATTTTGTCATGTATTAGAAATTAATTGGCTTGATCTTCTATTATTATTAAAAATTATTTTGATTATTAAATTCTGTAAAAAAATTAAAACAAATTACTAAATTTTCTTTTAACTTCAGTTTTGTGTAAATAATTATTTATTTCTTATAAGTTTTGCACAGACTTTTTTTATGTTACCTTTATTTATTTATTGTGTAGTAAAATATTTTGTCTTGTAAAATATTAAGGTTTAGTGAAACCTTAATTGTCTGGCAATTGTGACAACTTTTTACTCAGATAGATAAACGTTGTTTGTAAATATTGTGCTGCACTGCTCTCCTTGTAGCGTTTTGTGGTTAAATAAAGAATAATTAAATTACTAAATTAAAACACAATCATTTTATGCCATTTTTTAAGGTAGTAATATCAGGTGTGTATATAAATTCAAAACTTACTTGACTTTATTTTCTATAGATAAAAGTTTTATGATACACTTAAATTAAAACAAACTCTATAGTAAGTGGAATAGACTGATGGAAATATAATTTAAGTATACTTACATGGATGAAAACATTTAGATGTTTAAATTCTTTAGGAAATAAAGTTACATCCACTGAAAAAGTTACATTCTTTAGGAATTTGTTACATCCACTGACTTCACATTCATATCTTTTTCCCTTCTTTATATTAATAAATTGATAAAAAAACCATATTAATTTTGTTCTACTTATTCAAGAGTTTTATATAGTGAAGCGTGACCTAATTGCACTACTGTTTGGTTGGTATTGTCTCATTCTCCATGTATGTGGATCTAACGTATAGCAAGGTTATCGGAGATATCATTATTATATTAGTTGTGGTTTAATAGAAATTATGTGATGGTACAGGGCCCAGGTTTAAATCCAACTAAAATTGTAACTAAATTTGAGCATACTTGTTGATTTACTCTTAGTAAATGGGATTAATTAATAGTGCTATCTTCAACTATTTGACAAGGTCAGATAAAGGTTTCTAATTTGTGTTGAGGAAAAAATGATTATTTTCCATTATTTATTTAGAACACAATGTGACATAATATGTTTGATATTGTATAATTAACCTTTCTGTTATGTGGCTAGTGCTGGGGTTATTGGCAGTTAATGAAAGTGAATGTTGAAAACGTAAATTATTTCTGTTGGACTGTGCACTATGAAAGAGTACAGTTGACTTTGAAACTGTGTAGTTTATCAGTGCAAATGAATTAAAATTTGATAGCTTATTTTAAAATTTGTTATTTTCTTGAATCTATAAATAATATAGGTTATAATGGTGTAGTTTACAGTTGTAAAATTAAAAGTATACAATTATTACTTCATTTTTCAAGAATATATTTTTTGAGATCATGCTGCACAAGCAGTTTTCAATATAAATTGCTCTCTATATCGATTGCTCTGAATATTGTTTCATTTTTTTGTGAATTTTAGCATTTATCAGCCTTCTACTTCAGTGGACGGACTGAAGGGGAATCACGTCGGGACACTGGTTTTAAAAGCCTAGCCTCCTGCGGTCGGACCCAGAAACGGGTTTGAGAACACTGGACTCATACGAATATGGAACGCTATACAAAAATCCGTCCATAAAACTAAACGAAACCATTAAAATCATACCCGACATTAAAATAAACCACTAAACCCGCCCGATTAATAGATTGATACAGCAGCAAGGGACACTGTCCAGGCTCTGCGTTTCTGAAGGGAGAAATAAAACTCCCACCACTTTTGCGTTCTGTTCCGTCAGCCTAACAAGACAGGTTTAGAATTTACAGTGATCAAACAAATTTGCTGTATCTATTCCAATGGATCTTAACAATGTAATTTATACATGATCATGTTCCCTCCCACAGGAAAAATTTAGAAAATTTTATTACAGAATTTTATATACTTCAGTTTTGGTTTCTTGAATTATACCTGCTAAAATCCTTAACAAGAAGATTGAATCGCATAAAAAATATTTATGTATTATCAAACATTTTACTGAAATCTTTTGTGGATTTGGATTCATTGCATAAAAAAAAAACTTTGTTAAAAGGATATATGTATGATTATTTGTATTTTTTCAGGTGTGCTTGGTTTTCCACGTACATGTCTCCATTCAATTTTATCACTTTTGAATTCATCTTTACAAGCAAGAAGTAATCCAACATATCAGCCTCCACATCCTAGACTTGTGGAATTATGTTATAGATTAATATTCTCTCTCACTGCTAATGTTCGTACTTCGGAACCTACTCTACGTTTTTTGCGTTCAGGAGAATTTCTTCAAAAACATTTAGTTGCTCTTCCATTTAAATCCGAAAATAAAGGTAAAGGTAATCTTCCTTGATTTATGATTTTAATAGTTATAATTATATTAGTTAATTTACTTATAATTTCTTATTCATGAAAGATTTACTTAAAAGCTTTCAATTTCATTGAATTGTGTTTATTAATATTATAATTTTTTTTCAAGGATCCAATCTTAACCAAATGAGTTGGTTATTGAAGACTGTCGCTATTGAACTAAAAGTAACTGCAGCACATCAACAGTTATCACAGTTTACTAGTTTAGTAAATTTATTGGTGTCAGTTGGTGCAGATAATGAAGTGGGTGTCGAGTCTGAACTTCCTACAACTGCTCCTGTACTGGCTTCACAACTTACTTCTACTTTCACTAGTATAACTAATGGTAAGCAGTAGTATTGTAGTGATATAAAAATTATACTATGACAGCCTTTGTTGTCATACATTGCTACCTCTAGAATTGGATATTCTTTTCAACTCTTCATAGAAAATGTTTTTGGAGTGCCATGAATTGGTTTGTTCTCACCATAGGTTATTCTGTAGTTCCATGGGTTTTAGCAAATCCATTCAGAATAACCATAGGTTATTCCCATGGATTTTAACTTAGGTACTTTGCCTTAATACTGTTCAATTTCCAACATGATTCTTAATGAAACAATATAAAGTTCCAGAAACATCAGGTTGCAAGAAATGTAGTTTCTTACAAACCAACTTCATTAGAGGCATCAAAAATTTGTCTTTGTGTTGAAATTCTGTTATCTAGGCAATTGATAAATGTTTTTGACAGTTGACATTTATTTTTATTTCACATCCTACATCCTCCTTTCACAACTTTATTTTTGCCAAGAAGCACTTTGGGTAAGTTCCTAAGAGGGAGTGTTTGGAACTGTCAGATTGTAAACTATGCAGTCTACAGTCTTACCTAGGATCCTGTAAAAATTTGGAAAGTGATTGAGAGTTAAGGATAAATTAAGAATAGAAAAATTTGAAAATTTTTATAGGTAGTTGTAAATTATTGTATTGGTTGTATTGAATTGTTGGTTAAGAATACACTCATTGTATATTTTTGTGTTACTAAACATTACATTTTCTGCTGTTATTTGAATTTTATCTGTATGTGTAAATAAAAAAGTGTTAATGTCTGTATGTATCAGTTTGATCTTAACATGATAGTGCCATGAAATGATTAATAGTTTTCCTTTTTTGTGTATTTTATTGCCCTTGTTCCATACCCACTCCAGTGAAATCATTATTTTACTTATTTATTTTTTAAATTTCTTTTATGCCAAACTGTCTTGACTAGTAAACATTTTTTAAAATTTAGTTTCCAGTTCTAGAATATGGTGCTATATATGAAAAATTTGTTAGAAAAAAAAACATTCTGCGTACATAAAATATCAAAATCTGCGAAACATTTTGGATACTTTTAATTTAAGCAGACAGTCAGAAGGTGGTATGGATTAACATTGATAGGCAAAGCTTCAATTCTTGTTAAAATTAGAAGTTTTGGTTTTTATCTTGTGACATATTCCTGGCCTGATATGTCTACTATTATAAGAAACCATCTAGGTTTGGATGGTTTATCAGAAATTACTTCCATTACTGCTTTACTTCCACTTTCGTGCATATATAACATTTATTTTAATGAATTATGCTTTTCAAAACTGTATGTATAAATAAATAAAAAATTAATGTGAAAAATTACTTATGCAATTGACATATATTATGTTACAGCTTCTATAAATCCATTAAACCAGCAACTTATTCTGCGTCTGTTACGTGAATTTGAGTTTTTTGTTGAACCTGTGCCACAGCCTACTTGGGAGTTTTTTGATGGACAACAAATACAACAGGTCTGTGCAGTATTTTAACATTAAAAAAAATGTTGATATATACCAAAATGAATCACTTGAATTTTATATTTTTTCCCTCTGCTTGAATTTAAAATTTGTTCCTCTGTTTCCAAATATATTTTCTTGAACAAGTTAATACAATCTATTATAGCATTATTTTTTGGATCTAATCTAATCTTAAGGCTTAACATAAATAGACCCCCTCATTCAAATATGTTGGTACTACTAATTTCCTCATTCCATCATATTTTTGTAAATTTATGTACTGTTTTATGCAGTTATCTAAATTTCTTACACCTTTTAAAATTTATATTGTAAAGATTTCTTATAATCTTACATTATCTCTTTATGGCAGATAATGTAGGTTTGCTTTATGCACTTCTTCCAGACTAAGCCCATTAGTTTGCAAGTTATTCTAAAAAGGTCTTGCAAGAAAAATTTTCCGCCATTCCCTGAAATAATTAATCAATGAAACTGATAAGTAAAATTAAATAAATGTGAAAAAATAATCATCAACTTTACCACTTGAGAAAATTAAATTTTAACTAATACTTTTTTTTTGTATTAAACATGTACTAATATGAGTGTATTTTGGAAGGTTATTAGACAGTGTGAGACTTCAGTTGGTTCTGGATTAAGGTTAATTGATATTAAAATGCTTCATAAAATATTAATGGAAGAATTGGCTGCTATACAAGGAAGTTCTACTGCTAATCAGAGGCAGCTTATTATGCAAGAAATTCAGGTAACTATATTAATATACTTGTAGATTATTATTTTTACTATTATTTAATTTCGATCAGTAATTCGAACTCTGCCAACTTTCATCATAGAATGGTAGCATCTCAACCTTTCATTTGGAAAGTCATGTGTTCAGTCTTAACCAGGGACGGTATTCTTCTTACTCTACAAAATTTGTATATCTTATTCCTATCCACAAGTTTCAAGCTTAGAGGTGAATTAATCATATAAGAAAAAACATATTTTTAAAAGTATTATTATGACTGCATAGGATCACTAGTCAGTCCATTATACAAGTCTGTTTGATGGGGCTGTTTGGGCCTTGCGGTCGTCCCAGTACTTTTTCATTCATTTCGATCTTTGTGCCCTTTCTACTGTTGAAAATGCTCGTCGTGTCGTGAGTTTTTTCTTGTGAGTGTGAAGCGAGTGTTATTGTTCTTGATTTTCTTGTTCAATTTTATCTTATCTGTGGAGTCTTATGTTGTAAGGCCAGTTTCCTTCAGATCCTTTCTTATTTCTCTGATCCATCTGCATCCTGTCTTGGTGTTTTTCAAGTCAAGTTTGTACTGTACCTGCTGTTTCAGAAGTCTTGAATCTTGCATCCTCATGATATGTCCAAAGAATCCTAGTCTCCTTTTACGCATGGTATCAGTAATGGGTTCTAACTCTGTACATGACAGTCAAACACAATCCACCACTGACTGTCTTTCTGGTACTTTTTATTGATACAGGTTTTCTAATTTTTCTTTTGATTTTCTGGAGTGTGTCTATCTTTGATTGTTTGTTCAAGTGAAAGAGTGTTTCTGCTGCATAAGTGGCTTCCGGTCTTTTGACTCTGTTGTAGTATCTTATTTTTACATTTATTGATAGATTTTTTATTGTAAGTGTACCAGGTTGATTTTTGAGCTTTAGCTAGTGTGTTCCTTCTTATTTGGTTTGAGGGTTTTTCGTTTAGATTGTTTGTTGCTATTTCTCCTAGATATTTAAATTGGGTTACTATTTTAATTTTATTGCTGTTTATTTGTACTTTTAATCGTGTTGATTTTGGGGGGCATAATTTCTGTCTTTTTGAACGATATTTTGAGGCCAATTTTATTTGCAGTGTTTTGAAATTCTAATATCTGTGATTTAGTTTTATCAATGTCATTTGCTAGCATTGCTAAGTTGTCACCAATTTGTGTGAGTGCATGCGTGCACTCGCTCGCACATACACACACACATACACACACACACACACACACAGTGTACATATATATATGTATATATATTTTTTTTTTTGAAAACTCAAATAATTCTGTAACATATTGACCATTGTGTTAATAAAATTTAATATTATACAAAATATAAACTACCAGAACACAGTAAATAGATAAGCTTTTGCAGGATCCTGCATAATCTTTTATGAAAGATTAAGGTAAGGCTTGTCTTATCTCAATATTCTGTACCAAGTTGTTTATTTAATTGAATTTAAATATATATATATATATTTAAACCTGTTAGTTGTAAAATTATCCTGATAAGCAATAACAATGATGTTATTGTTAGTTTTCCTTGAAACTTTCAATAACATCATTTAAAATTGATATAATCTCAAAATTTATTGTCAAGTTTTCTTTCTTTGTTTCAATTCTTTTATCACAGCTTAGTAAACTACATAATTTTCTCAATACTATAAACAGTTTTTGCATAATTAATATTATTGAATGTTAAAAAAACTTCAGTTTTTAACATTTTAATAAAATTTTTCAAATTTTATTTTACTCTAGTCAGTATAAGCTATTTTCAGGAACAAACAATAGGTTTTATTTTATTTTTCAGCTTATTTTGAAGTATGCATTAAAGCAGAATCTACAAAGGAATATGGCAGCATCAACGACCCACTTTTTGGATGCTTGGCGACAAGTGACTGAAGTAATGTTTGCTGTAGCACTATCTGATTCTCTTCAGTTTGAAACACGATTTTGTCTTCTTCTGGAAATTCTTCATGAATTACTTAACAAAGTATGAGTTTATTTTAAAAATAATATTTTAATCTTTATAGTTGTTTATTCAATAATTATGTTATTTATAATTTAGACAAAAAATGCTTGAAATTATATAGTAAGATAGACTATATGTAATTTTGATGTATATATGTAATTCTATATGTAATTCTGTTTTGATGAAATATTAAGCACTAAAATGTCTGAATATCATCCTCGATGAATGATCATTCATTTGCAATGGCTTCTAGCATCCTTTGGTAAATTGGTCTCTGGAAGAGAATTCAACCATAAAAATCCCTTTGTCTATTCCCAGAAAACATGTTTTATTGTTAAACTGTGATTGGGATGGCAATATACCATAGGTACTTACTTATATATTTATATAAAGAAACATTCATTGGTGATTTAAACGTTTTTTTTTGTAATATAATTTTAAATGGCATAAACTCATATTAATATTTTTTTTTAGAATTGAATGTACAGTGTGTTTAACTTAAAAGAGGCTTCCATCAGTTAGTTTAGTTTATAAATAATAGTTGATTGGAAAACACGTATAATAATTTACTGAAGGTGTGTCCAACCACGTCTATGAACTTTCAACTTGTTTGACATGTTCCTGGCAACTCTTATTAGCTATACCCTGTATATTTCCTAGATGGCATTGGTAATGTTTGTCTTTAGTTGGTTCAGGGTGTGTGGATTGCTCTTAACCAATTTCTTTTAAGTAATCCCACAGAAAGAAGTCTGAAACAGTCAGATCAGAGGGGCTTGGCCACAATCCTTTAAAAATAATCTTCCACCGAAAAATATCCTGTAGCATCCCCATAGAGATGAGCTGTATGGCTTGTCTGTATGATATCTATGTCAAGTGGCGCTGTCCTTTTGCAACCAGCAGTCATGCTCATCCTCTTGCAGGTAAGTCTGTGTTGGATAATTTCTTGGTAGATGGCAGCATCCACAGTTATTTAAAAAAAAGGGTCCTGTTATTTGTTGCTTTGAAACAGCACCTATTTTTTGTGGGTATATGGGAGATTCAAAAAAATGTGTGGGTTTTCAGTACCCCAGATCCAGTAGTTCTGATTATTAACAAGCCTACAAGGAAAAACCATGCTTCATCTGTGAAAAACATTTGATCTAAAGTGCTAATGTTGCCTCTCATGAAGTTCTTAAACCATTGCATAATCAGCATTAGTTAGCTCAGGGAAAACCTGCATTCAATATAGATAACATCTTAGCAATCTCCTCACTGCAATTTGGGCTGAACCTAGTGAAATGTTCTTTTCCCGGCGTACTTTTTGCAAAAATTTATGAGAAGATCTTGTACTGCCGCTTTAATGTCCTGTACAACATAAGTTGTTGAAACTTATGTGTCGGGCACATTTCTATTTAACACCAGACCTGTTTCACTAAATTTTTTAACTAACTTCCGAGTAACACTTTTCATTGGTGCTACCTTTTCAGATTTCTCCCTGAATTTTCACAAACTCAACATGAGATTTCGCTTCTAATTAAGTTTCCATCAGGAATAATTCACATTCTTCAGCAGTTAACTGCATTTCAACAAACATCAACACGATTATCCAACCTTGCTCCAACACAACTGGCAATATTCAAATCTGTAAGCAGTAAACAATCTTCTCCACCCTGGCTCCAGTGGTACAAACATCTTCCACATTTAATTTCCTAAGTATTTGGCACCGTTGGTATTAATACAATTTATATAAATCAAAGTTTCCACTTGTTTCAACAATTTTCAGTACATATGTCCTAGTACTTTTGGAGTCTACTCCATCATCAGGGGTATTCCATTATAATTCAAATGATCAGTGCATAATATTTTTGTTTGATTTTGATGATATTTGGTGTATGATAACTACCCACCTTGTAGTAGACAAAAAATATTTTTTTATATTTAAAAAAATTATTCCCTTGAGTAATCGACTATTTTTTAACTTGCCAACAGGTAAAAACAGCCATTTTCATCACTTTTTCCATGAGCTGTAGCATTCTTATTTTATATCATACAGAGATCAAAAAAGGCTTTTTGGAAAGAGTAAAGATGGAACTTCATCTTAGTATACAAAATTGTAACAGAATTCATTTTGTTACATAACCAAATCTTGTAATGTTTACTGAAGTTATGTTTAAAAATTGTTATTTTTTTTAATTTTGGGTCCAACATATATAATGAAGAGCTTAGAGTAACAGGCCTTTTTTTACCTTTTATTTCTTAGGTACTAGTAGTACTTATAAAAAAAATTGGACTGTTACTGACTGTCCTTCATTAAAGAAAATGGCCGCCAAATCATAAGAAAATGTCTCATTTTTGGAGCCCAAAAACAATATGTGTGTCAGGTGGAAAAAATCTGAAATTTTAAAGCTGTTAAGTACTTTTTATGTACTTTAAAACCATATAAAATGTATTTTGTTACTCAGGAGTTGACAAGTAATAAAGTCATCAAAAGCGCTAAAAACAGTGTTGTAAAGGAGAGTTTAGATTAGAAAAACAAGGAGTGTATAGCCTTAATTGCGAAAACTGTGACTTAATATATGTTGGAATGACAAATCGTTCATTCACCATAAGAATTAAAGAACACATTAATTGTATAATTAAAAATGATAATGAAAAGTCTAATTTCTCTAAGCACATTTTAGAAATTGGCCATAATTATTACTCTTAACGAATATAATAAAATATTAGAATACGCTAATAATTATTATAAAGCCAGCATATTAGAAAAATTTCATATATATTTGAATAATAGTAAATTAATGAATGAAGGGGGGGTTGGTACTATTTAATTTATATTTCATAATAGTCGTAAGCATTTTATGGACATGACGTTACATTTTTACTGACATATAAATTTTTTTTAGACTATTAAAATAAAACAATTTTAATTAAAAATATAATTGTGTATAGAGAAGTTACACATAAGAATTTTGAATTACATCTTCTATGAAATTCCTGATGATGATGGAGTAGTGACTCCAAAAGTACTAACATATATATATTGAAACTTTTTGGTAAGTGGAAACTTTAATTTATATAAATCTTCCATATTACGAGAGTTATTTTTTTTTTCAAGGTCCGATCGGTCATGAAATTAAAACCACAGTGAAAATAAAAATTTTTTTTTTTGTAACAAGTACTTACATAGTTACGCTATTTCTCTACTTAGTCGCCACTCTGATTTAGACATTTGTACCATTTTTACATTTGTACGTAGCGTGGTACCAACTTTCCAATACCCTTGTCATAGAATGGAGCTGCCTGTGTTTTCAGTCATGTTTCTACGCTGGTCTGCAGCTCGATGTCTGTGCCAAAATGTTGTTCTCCTAGCCAGCGTTTCATGTGAGCAAAGAGGTGAAAATGGAATGGAGCCAAGTCCGGGCTGTATGGTGGGTGATCGAACACTTCCCAACGAAAATGCTGCAGGAGCTTCTTTGTTACAGCTGCAGTGTGCGGCCTGACCTCCTGCATCATGAACATTTATCTGTACGTCCTGCTTTAAAGTTCCTGCACCATTGTCGCACTTTGCTGTCACTCATTGAAGTTTCACCATACACATTATTTATTCGTCTATGAATTTCAGCTGCATTACACCCCTCAGCCTGAAGAAATCGAATTACCGCACACACTTCACAATTGGCGGGAGATGCTATTGTTGTAGACATGTTTATGTGCTAGCTGTGTGTTCAGAACTAAACGAAGTGACGCAGTGTGATTGAAGGCCATACTAGAGACACTGCGCAACACATATGCGCAAAGGTTCATCTGATTTTTGCGCGGGTTTTTATTTTGCGACCGATTGGACCTTGAAAAAAATAACCCTTGTATTTTACCCATCCAACCAATATATGCATTTTAACAAAAATATGCATTCAGTGTAAACTACTAGAGTGATGGGGCCCCTTTTAAGTTGAACACCCTGTATTTTATGGTACATTAATACATACACATTCACACATTTTATTTATGTGTTATACTGGTCAAGTTCCTAAGTTTGAAAATGTCCTCAAATTGTTATAATTGAAAATTTATACTCGCTATCCACATTAAACGCCTTTCATAACACTTTTTAAATGCATTTCAGGTATTAAGTGAAGTATTTTTTAATAAAAATTATTTTTCTTGTATTTGTAGTTACCTAAACTTATATGAAAAGTAATTGTTTAATTATAAAATATTTAAATTTATTTATTTAGGTATTAGCAAACAATATTCTGTCAGAGATGGCTAATTTATCTTCTGGAGCAATATTATTACTGTTTGTTGATCTTCGGAATTGTTTTACATTAGAACAAAGCAAGGTTGCTTCTGGTGGAATTGAAAGTATCAACAGATTGAATGCATTGGTACATTCTCGTGAGAATGTATTAAAAAATATAATGTCTTCAATTATTAAATGGATACTTAGTTCAGGTTGGTTCTTTAAATTTTATTATTTTAAATCATTAAAATTTATTTTGATATTAACTCTATGTACAGCTATATTTATATTTTCCTCCATATATTTATCTCCTTACTGAGAGTGATGAATAATTAAATTAAGTAGCTTGTGCATATAATTATGTTTAATTGTTTATACACAGTATATCTGAAAAGTTCCCAAACTAAATTAAATAAAAATACAGATTTGAAGGTGAAACAAATTAATTCACATCAGCCCTATACATAGAAACCTTCTCAAGTTATACACTCATTGCAACGCTGGTAGAGCCTGTCAAATGCTCTGGAGAAATCACTTTGTGAGATCGCCTTCAACTGTTCGGTGCAAGCCCTTTGGATGGCTGGGATGTCATCAAAAAAGCGGTCTTTCATCTTCATCTTGAGTTTTGGAAACGGTAAATAGTTTGCTGGAGCCATGTCGTGTGACTAGGGCAGATGGGATAAGATGGTAATTTGAATTGTGGCGTAATAACGTGTTAAAACTGTTGCCACGTGTGCTGGGGCATTGTTGTGCAAGCGAGTCCAACTGCCAGGATCCTGGTACTGGGGCCGGATTTAATGCATCAGGCATTTCATTACTTCCAAATAGAATTTAGATTTTACAGTTTGAACAGTTGCACGCGCACTTTTGCAACATTTTCATCATGAACAGCTGTTGAAGCCCCAATGACTCTCTACCGCCTTTAAACCGCTTGTACCACCACGTGTATGTTGTAGTACAAGATACAGCTTCATCACCAAATGCTTGCTGTATCATAGAATAAGTTTCAACAAAAGATTTTTAAAGTCAAACACATGATTTTAATCGCGCTTCTTTATTTCATGTCGTGAGCTTTCACAAGATCACATGAAAACAATGTACGTGGCCAAATATAACTTGAGACTGGAGTGATGAAACGTGGTGGAATTTTGAACACACACTCATCAGACATTGTTCTACATAGTTCCTTGGTTGTCCGAGAGATGGTGGTACTTATATCGACTACAGAAATTTAATTTGGGAACTTCTCAGTCACTGTGTATATTATTAATAATTAGTAGACATATGTTAATTACACAGCCACTTTTCACAATATTTTTCAAAAGAATTGATTAAAATATAGTGGTTTTTTTGTAAAGATCTGATTATATTGTATTTGAAAAACCAGAAACGTTTTCCAAGGTACAAATTTCAATACATATTTTTACAGAGAATAATGATAATTGCTCCATGAATTTTTAAAATTGAATTTATGTGGTGAATCAATTATCTAGAAAAAAACATTGTATGTAATATAAACCACCAAAACACAGTAATTAAATAAGTCGAACTTACCTAAATAATTTAAATTTGCATATTAATTTCCAATAACCACTTTTTGTGGTATCCCTCATCTTCAGTTGATATTAAATTTTATACTTGTTAAATTAAAACATATACTTTTAATAATTTGTCAATCTTTCCCCAAAATTATAGTATTTTCTATTGTGAAATTTTAAATGTACACGTAATTCTGTTGTTCAGTAGTTAAATAATTTAATTTTTAAAATATAGTATTTTCTTTTGTACTTTTGCCATTATTGCCAACTGTTAGGTTGCATTTTTATTATGTTGTTAATTAAATCATCATTCTTGAATGTGATCTGATGGTTCATTATTTAATAATTTTGGTTATATTTATTAATGTAATATTTCTCGAGTATATTAATTTTTTTATTGCTTGTCACAAATTTCTAAATTGTTTTTACAATCTGTAATACTATGTTTGTATTCTAACAGATGGTCAGCTACATTTGATATACTTCTTTTCTTAAATGATATATTGGTTTTACGTATATAAATCTTGTTGTATTCAATGCATTTAATTTTGTCTACTCCTTGTTAATTTCTCTGTATTGTTTTTATTATTGTTGTGTTTTTAAATTTTTTTATTTTTTTATTTTTTATTGTGCAGTACTAGACAGCAAAATTTGCGTGTACGCTCATAATATTATTCAAAATTTCAAAATATAAAACATAATTTCAAATAAAATGAGAAACTATTAAAAGAATAAGTTGTAATGTAATATATATATATATATAATTTGCCTTAATGTTTTTAACTTTTCACCAAAAAAACAACTTTAACAAAAGTCAGATCAAGCCTCCAAGAGGTTTGAAATTTCATGTATCATCAAATCATACATCCCCACTATCACCTCACTAGATCACATCTAGAGTTGTAATTCAGGACCTAGTCCCACCACAGGTGACAGCTGGACAGTCAGTGAAAGGTCTTTTAAGAAATACACTTCTGGCTGAACCAAGCAGCACCAGAGTTCAGAGAAGGCAGCACTTGAATACGATTGGCTGCCACTTAGAAGACAACATGCAATCGGAAGCATTGAAATGCCCTATCACTGCACACATCAGCTAGTAAAATCTACACCGTAATAAATACATACACCGTTACCAATAATAAAAACAAATCTCCAAAAGACCATAAAGAAATAGAAAGATTCTGGGATCCACAAGACCAGACCACAAATAACATACCCAAAAATCACATTAAACAACTAATCGTAGACTTCAATGCTGAACTAGGCAGAGAAACAATATACCACATCATCATCGGAAAATGGCCCGCTCGAAAGAGAACAGATGAAAATATACAAAGACTACGTAGATCTCTGCAGAAACAACTTAATCTCAAAATCCACATATTTCAAGAGGAAACTTTAAAAATTCAAAACTTGGAAACACCCTGACTACACTAAAGGAGAATAGCAACTAGATCACGTCTTCATGAACAAACACCACCAGAAAGACATCTACAATGTAAAAGTCCTCCAAGGAGTAAACACAGACTCAGATCAGTATGTAGTCAAAATGAAATTCACTCCCCAAAGGAAGCAACAAAACCAAAAGAAAAATAGACCCTACCCATTTAATTAGGAATGAAAATTAGTAAAAAGCAATGAAAAAATAACAGTCATGGATAAACAACCTTAAACAAATTGCAGAAGAATTTGTGTGAATAAAAGCGCATAAAAACCATCAATGGTGGAACAGCAAATGCGATGAAATAGTGGAGAAGAGTCATCAAGCATGGTAAACACCTCGAGAAATAATAAACAACCTAAATGAAAAACCCTCAATCCAAATAAAAATAAACAAACTAACTAAAATACAAAAATTAAGTGGTATATTTATAGTAATAAATGTCTATCCATAAATGCAAATATAAGACACTACAACACAGTTATAAAACCAGAAGCCACATTTGCAGCAGAAACACAGTTTCACCTGAATGAACAATCAAAGACCAACAGATTCCAGAAAATCAAAAGAAGAATTTGAAGAACAAAAATACTAGAAAGATGAGCAGTGGATCATGCCCAACAAAGTTGTGTACAAAGAATTAGAACCCCATCACAGATACCATGTGTAAGGGGAGACTAGGATTCTTAAGACACATCAAGAGGATGCAAGATTCGAGACTTCTGAAACAGCTGGTACAGTATGTACAATCTCAACTCAAAAAACACCAAGACAGGATGCAGATGGATCAGAGAAATAAGAGAGGATCTGAAGGAAATTGGCCTTATACCAGAAGGCACCTCAGATAAGATAAAATTAAACAAAAAATCAAGGCCAAAAACACTCTCTTCACACTCACAAGAAGATTTTCAACATGAGAAAGGACATGGAGATCGGAACTTATGAAATAGTACTGGGAGGACCACAAGGCCCGAACAGTCTCTTCGAAGAGACTTGGGTAATGGACTGACTAAAGTGATCCTATGTGGTCATAAAAGATTAAAAAAGAGATTTGTGGAATTTAATACTAACTGAAGATGCAGGATACTGCGTAAACTAGTTACTTATCTAATTACTGTGTTTTGGTGGTTTTTATTTCATGTAATATTAAATATATTTTTGTAAATATTTATATTTACAACAGTATTTAATACATAATTAAATATATCAGTAGTTCTGTGGATAGTAGTTCTGGACTCATTCATTTTATACTGAGATTTATAAATTGAGTTTTAATAAAATTTAATTAAATTGAAAATCTTAAATTATTTATTTTTAATTAAACTGAATTTAAGTGAAAATTAAAATAAAATACAAAATGAAATTGTCAGTTATAATTGATTATGTAAGGTTTACTCAGTGGTGAAAATAATGTTAGCAGTATTGTAAATACTGATTTCAGATAGAGTGGAAATAACTGATTCATCTCCACTGAGGGGTTACATTTTCACCTGCCTTTTTTTTTAAATAAGGTTTCTTGGAAAAATAGGTAGATTTATTTATTGAACTCAGATTAAGTATTTAATTACATACTGAAAAAGGTATAATATTATACATTAGTAGGAGTGTGATCTAGAAATACACATTAAGTGTAACTCTAGAAATAGCATTAGTAATGTTTTATACTGGCAAGCCTATTTATTGCCAGCCTGTGTAGCGTGAGTGGCAGTGTCTTGCCCTTTCATCTGGAGGTCCAGAGTTCAAATCCCAGTCAGGCATGGCATTTTCATGCACACTACAAATCATACATCTCATCCTCTGAAGCAATACCTAATGTGGTATTGTTCCAGGTGGTCTAATCTAAAATTTCAGAATATTTGAGTTTATAGATAATAAATAATAGTTTTGCAGTGTTAATACCCCTTGTTCTAATTTTCTTTTACACACATTTATTGTCATTAAAAATATAAATTGTTATTATTTTTTGACAAATGATCTTTTATGCATTGAGAAACAATATCCAATTCCATAATTTTGTTTATATTGATAGTTTTTATTTTTCAACTCTTTCAGGATTAAAGATGCAATAAGTCATGAAAGAGTGGAGTATTCCATATGTAGCCACTGATAGACATTTGAATACTAGATTGTGGATACCGGTATTCTTTGGTGGTTGGGTTTCAATTAACTCAGCCACCCCATTATTAGGAATGGTTGACCTGAGACTACAAGACTACACTTAATTTACACTCATACATGTCATCCTTATTCATCCTCTGAAGTATTATCTGAACGGTAATTACCGGAGGCTAAACAGGAAAAGAAAGCCATTGATAGACAGACCGGTTGTTGTAATATCAGAAGAGGTGATTTAGTGATACAAATTTACCTTCCACAGCACTACTTCATCCCATCTAAAAAAAAAACCTCATCATAGCAGCCACCATTTTGAATAATGAAATTTTATGAAGGATCATTATGCATAATAATCTTCTGAAAAAAAAAAATTGTAGTAAAGAACTTTACTACAAAATAGAAGAATTGGTTTACACATTAGGTCATAATTGTATCACAAACAAATAGATGAAGGGCCAAAAAAATGGAATTAAAACAGAACTTGCTTTGGTTAGTCAATTGAATATTTGTGTTCAAGTACCTTTTTTAAGGTATGATAAACATGGCTTTAGTCTTTGAAATCTTATCCTTAGTAAATATTATAATTTTTGTAGCCATTACTCCCTCAGAGATTTCAGTTTGGAGATGTAGTACAGTTTTGTCCAAGATCTTTATTCAAGTGTTAATTTTTCTTTCTTTTTTGTTTAAGGTGTCTCATCTCAAAAGATCAGAGCAAATCTCTATGCATCGCTTTTAAATTTTCTTCATCTTACAAGACAGCAAAATCCGTTAATTGCTCAGACACCAGAAACTGATCAGAGTATGTATTCACTTTTGTATGATCAAAAAGATGTTACAGATGAAGAGGGTAATCTACTTTTAGGTTCACGAAATTCTTCACTGGAAGTTCTTGCTGGATTTGGAGAAAGATTAGTTACTGTTATTTGTCATGATTGTTCTGGAGGCCACGATGTTTGTAAGGTAATGAAAACCTAATTATAATATTTGAATATTAATGGTATATGTAATTAATTATAAAAAATAAAAAATTTGTTTGTTGAGATGTCAATTCATTATTATTACAGTGCATTATCAGTATTGTAGTAATAGTATTCGACAATACAGTAAAAACAACTTCAAATTGTTAATTTTTTCTTGGTAAAGTCTGTTTGTTAAAATTCAAGTTTAGAGCCTAAGTCCTGATTCCATTAACCAGCTCCCGTTCCAATAACCTTTTTTTTCACTACGTTCTTAATTCTATGTAAATGCAATTTTTCAGGTGTAATGCATTGTGGAATTCTTTAGAAGTCTGAGCTAGTACTGAAAGTACTGATTTGTCAATATTTATCTTTTTCATTATTTACTGTTTTCTATATTTAAACTTCAGATTCAATATTATCAGCCAACAAAGGAGCTGTGTTGAGATTTTCCTAGACAGTATTTCACAGTGTTTTTAAAAAAACAGCTCCCTATTACAATACATAAGTTGTTAGCAAATTTGTCAGTATACTTTGTAAAATAATCTATTTCAACTACAGGAAAATATATAAGAATTTCTTGTATTAATGAAGTTATATTAATGAACTTGCTATTTTATGGTATTAATGAACCGTATTCTCCAGCTTATTTGATTCAAATAAACCGGGTTGATTTTACTTTTATTTAATAGTTAATAAATGTTTTCTAAATTACAGATGTTGGCATTATCATGTCTTGATATGATGATTGAATTAGATCCTCATGGTACATGGATTACATTCCTGTCTGCACGGGGTTATCTAAAATTCCTTATTGATAGTCTATTAGAATCAGACCAACAATTGCGTGAACTGTTATCTCCGGTACTTAAAACACTTCGACCACTTTATGTTTATGAATCTAAAATGGTAAGAGAAATTTACTTTTATTTTGAATTATTTTGTGAATTTTTTTCTTATTTATTAAAATGTATTTTTTTATTTATTGATTTTTCAGTTTATGAGTTAAAAATTTAACCACAAGCTTGGTGAATAAAGTATGCTTCCAGTATGATGGTCCACTTTTCTTTTGCCATTTCACTCTCTTAAATCTTCATTTCCCTGAGAACTGGATTGTTCATGGAGATCCACATTCCGGTCACCAAGATTTTTGTGTCAGGGGATGGATGAAAAATATTTTATACAAAACAAATTCTCATGATAAATTGATTGTCTACATTATGGATATGGTTGAGCAACTTAAGGACAGATTTGAAGAACCGAAAAGAGCAACAAAAGCAGTACAGTAGTGTGCGAAGAAATGTATCGAAAATGGTCGGCTCATTTTTGAACATTTATTATAAACTGGTGCCTTTAATGCACTTTGGTCTGGTATACTGTTTTTAAATAAAATTTTAATTTTTTAACTTTTCATTGTTTTATTCAACTTATCTTACATCATTTTTTTCAGAATTAAATTCTCTAAAAGTTTTATCTGTTTATAACCCATTTAACAAAGTTAGTTTACGAGAAACATAAAAAACAGGGTTTTTATTCCAATTTATTGGTTTTCATCCCAGATTTCTCAAAAAACTATGGCAGATATGGTTATGGAACTTATTTTATTCGATTTTTCAGATCAAAAACCATAAAAAATCACTAATTTTGCTCCTTAATGTCATAAAAATTTCAATATGACCTCATTTCATTAGGG
Organism: Lycorma delicatula; assembly: GCF_047948215.1. NCBI lineage: Eukaryota > Metazoa > Arthropoda > Insecta > Hemiptera > Fulgoridae > Lycorma > Lycorma delicatula. Next base: position 123,364,191 of record NC_134462.1, read on the forward strand.
TAGCTGAAATCCAAGCAAAATCTTTCACTAGCTGTAACTTGCAAATGAAACACTTTAGAACATATGTTAATGCAAACTTTTTCTATTATTTTCACGAGTAGAATAGGTTATGAAAGTCCCAGGAAAACTTTGAGATACAACCGTGTATTAAAGATGGTCAATCCAAACAATTTTTGAGTAAAGTGTTGCTCTCATCCTGGGAAAAGTGAGTTGGGATGGGTACGCAATCACCGGTGGTCTTCTGCTTTTATAATTAAAAATCAAGAAGGAATGTAATTTGAACATATTTTCATCAACTGGTGAAATCTCTTTTGTTTATCTACTAGGTGGTTTATTTAATATTGTTTATAATAAAATTGATTGATAAAAAAATAATTACAAGTATAATTAATTCAAATAATATAAAGAAATAGATTTAAAATGTTAAACGCAGTATAGAAATATATAAGTAACTAGAAAAAAAAAAACCAGTACACTAGAAAACAAACTAAAAAAGGTTCATGGCATTGCATAAAGAAACAGTATAACCCGTAATTTAGGTTGAAACCTCGTCTTCATTAGTTGGAATGTAGATTATATAAAAAAAGTAATAACTGAATGAAAAACCAGTAATGCATCAGTAAAAAAGCTATAAGAAAATAGTTTTAAAACTATAGATGGCTGATGTTCTATGAATATAGAGTGGATATTGTATTTAATTTTTTTTTTTAAGTAGATATTATTTTACAGTCACCTCTGTGTACACAGTATATTGTTTAATTAATTAGCTTCTTATTCAGCACTTCAAATTTTTCCTGTGAATGATTTCAGCTGTCCATTTATACTGTTTACTCTTATGTTCATTTCTGATGTTGTTCAGTGCAGTTCAAGTTATTGCTGAAGATACAGACAAATATGATTGTCACTTGGTGTAAGGTTGAGGCTGTAAGAAACTAAGATTGAACTGTTATGCAATTTCCCAGGAATCTCAGTGGTACTTTTGAACAGTTTGATTTGCGGTGTCATTGAAAAACACAATTCTCTTGTACAGCATACAAAATCTTTTGTTTTAGATAGTTAACTTATGTTTTTCAAGTTTGACAATATGTGTTCACAGTAATTCCATAGTTAAGAAATTTGAGTAACAAAATTCCTTTTGAGTCACCAAAAAGCGTAACTATTAGTTCTAACAGAACTTTCTTATTTATATATTGTTTCGGTCTTAAGATTTTTGAGTGCCACGATTGTATTGACTGTGCTAGATCTCAATGTTTGATTGATATACTGATCTCAATTCTAGTGGTGGTGTGGTTAGTTCCTTTATTTTGATAAAGCATTTTGAACTGAAAAATTTGAGTGCATTTTTTTGCATTAATATTTTTTATACCTATTTAGGTGTAAATTTTCTCTTAAGTATTCTTTTATGAAAATACTATAGACTGTTAACTGTAAACAATTTGAAAATCAAAATATAATTCTGAAACAGTAAGGTTATGGTTTTTGCTTGTTTTTTCAATTATTTGCAAGTACTTTGTTTACTACTGTCATGAATATAATTTAATCCTTCACCAAACAAATAAAACCATAGTGTAAGTTAACTCATATTTTGGTCTTAAATTATCTATCACATAAGATTATGTTAGTGCTTTTTGAATAATTTTTCTGTTATAACAGAAAACTATTAACAAAACTCAGAAAAAAATTATCTTGTGTTATTTCAGGCTCTTCTTTGTAGAGTAGCTTCAACTGCTATTGGTTCAGAATTGCTCTTGGAACAGAATGCATTATCTTGTTTATCAGCTATGCAAGTATTTGATACTCATCCTGACATTACTGCAAACGTTAACAAGTAAGTAACATCAGCATATAAAAAAATAATAGGTATTATTTTTGACTTTAAGTTTTACTGAAAAAATAAATATTGCTATTTTTGACTGACTTTTAGTTAAGATAAAAATAATTAGTTTATGGATTAAATGATTAAAAAATTTAATTTATCAAAACTCTTGAACTGATATACTGCAATAAAACTAAAGCAAAAGTTTACAAGGTTTAAATTTATTATATGTGTTATTTTTTTAACTTGACAAATTATTAGGGAGATTATTATTGCCTGAAGAACATCCACAAATCACTAATTCTGCCTGCTATTAACTTCTGAAAATTTCAGTACGACCTCATTTCACCAGGGTAGCTGAATTCCGAGCAAAATCTTTCACTAGCCATAACTTATAAACAAAGGTTTCAAAATAGTTGTTTACAGATCTTTTTCTGTTATTCTCATCAGTGTAATAGATTATGAAAGTCCTGGGAGAACTTCATGGTACACCTGTGTGTGTATATATATATATATATTTTTTTTTTTTGAAAATGCATATAATTCATTAATACGAGGGTAAATCAAATATAAACGGAATTTTTGTTCCTGAGCGTCTATGGTTGATAGGACTATGCCTGCGCTTCTAGTATGCTTGGTTGGGGTCATTAGGATTGGGGAGAGCCAGCCATTCCCAACCAATTCATCAGTAACGCTCATGATGTCATTGCAACAGGTGCACTCCTCCACTGCGCAATGCATAATTATAAAATTTTTTGCTTGTGAAGGATTCAAGTGACGGAAATTTTCTGAAGATTGACTGCATAGTTCGGGGACCAAACATTGTCAAGGACTCATGTGTTTGCCTGGCATAAAGAGTTCAAGGAAGTACGAGAACAAGTGGAAAATCAGGAACATGATCACTGTCCTCAGACCAGCATTACAGATGAAAATATTCGCGCAGTTCAAGACATTCTTGAAGATGATCGGTGGGTGAGAGTATCCAAAATTGCAGAACAGGTCGGAATAAGTTATAGGAGTTGTCAAGCAATCATCACAAATGACCTAAAGTTCTGTAAAATGTATGCCAGGATGGGTCCATTGCCTTTTGACTGCAGATCAGAAGTTGAGATGTTCAGAGGTATCAGAGGCTTACGGCAAGCTTTGTGAAAGAAGGTGATGAATTTTTGAGTCGAATCGCCACCTGCGACAAAACATAGGTTCACCACTACATTCTCCAGTCAAAATAAGCCAGCGTGAAGTGGCAGAGGAAAGGTGGGCCAGCCCCAGTAAAAATCAAGACTCGACTGTCAGCTAGCAAGGTACTTTCAACCGTTTTTTCGACCAGCGAGGCATTTTACTCTTTGATTTGTTGCATGAGTGACGCTCAATCAATGCTGCTTACTACTACGAGCTGTTGAACTAGGTGAGGGCTGCATATTGCCGCAAAAGACTAGACCAACCGATTCGAGAGGCCATCCTTCACGACAACGCCAGGCTGCCCTACTGCAGCTCTAACGGTCTCAAAACTAGAAGAAATGCACTGGACTCAACTTTATCATCCTCCCTGCAGCCCAGACCTATCGCCCTGCAATTTTCATTTGTTTGGGCCATTTAAAGAAGCTCTAGGAGGGCAACAATTTGAAGGAGACGAGGGTATGGAGGGATTCGTGTGCAATTGGCTACTGACGCAACCAGTTTCATTCTACAATGCTGCGATAAAAAACATCCCTTCTCGCTGAGAAAAATGTATTTTTAAAGCAGGAAACCGTGTAGAAGAATAAATTATATTTGCCTTTTTATTTTTCTATAAATAAATTATTTTTAAAAATAAAATCCCATTCATATTTGATTTACCCTCATATTTTGACCATTGTGTTAATGTTATGTTCTTTGATTTGAAATATAAACCACTAAAATACAGAAAACTTATACATACCATATTCATATCCAATGACTAGTTTTCACAGTATCCCACATCTTCAGTTAGTATTAAATTCTATTATTATTATTATTATCTTTTATAACCGCATAGGATCACTTTAGTCAGTCCATTATCCAAGTCTCTTTGACAGGACTGTTTGGACCTTGTGGTCCTCCCAGTACTTTTTCATACATTCTGATCTTAGTGCTCTTTCTAGTGTTGAAGATGTGTAGTGTTGTGAATTTTTTTCTTGAGAGTGTGAAGCGTGTTATTGTTCTAGATTTTCTTGTTTAATTTTAACTTATCTGTGGTGTCTTCTGGTGTAAGGGTAATTTCTTTCAAATCCTCTCTTATTTCTCTGATCCATCTGCATCCTTTCTTGGGATTTTTTTAAGTAGAGATTGTACTGCACTAGCTGTTTCAGAAGTCTTGAATTTGTATCCTCATGCAATATGACCGAAGAAAAATTCTATATCTATTATATAAAAACATATTGTTTTAATTGTTTGTTATTTTATTCAAAATTTTGTTTTATATTTTAAAATTAAAAAAAAAATTATTTATTTTTATTTTACTATATTGATATTTTTATTTTATATTTTATTTTAATTTTTTGTACAGAATGTAAATGCACCTAATTAAAGCCTCCTATATTTCACTGGTTTAACCTGAAAGAAACATGTTCACATTTAAAGAAAAATAGGAAAATATAGTTTATGTTATTTTTTTGTACTTTTGATTTTTGAGCATTAAAATATGTTGCTTACAATATAGCAATGTATATAATTTTATCTTTGCTTTATATTGTACAAAATTTTAGGTCATTTTGATAATTATTTTAGTGATTGTGAAACTTTTAAATGTATATCCAGTTATTGTATTGAAATGATTTTTTAACAGCAGCAAAAATTATTTAACAAATTACAGATTTTTATTATAGATTAAAAAATGTCAAAATTTATAAATTGGGAGGATGGTTGAAAAGAAGCGGTGAAGTTTAATGAAAACAGAAATTTATTTAAAATCTTTCAAGTCTTAACTCTATTTCATCATCCTAGCCTCCTCATTATTCACTAGCTAGTGATGAAATTATTACATACGTATTACTGTTGCAATTATTATTAGAAGCAAATTTTCTTGTCATAGCACAAATTATATTGCACATTTCAGTCATGTCAAGGTTAACTATCCATTAGTTTTCAGTTGCAATTTAGATTTTTATGAATTATTGTTTCATTGAAACAATTGATACTGTAATTGTAATTTCTTTGATAATGTTGAAAAAAGAAAATGAAAATGTGACTTAGTACACAAAGTGTATAATGGAGAGAGTGACTGAAATTCTGCTTCGCGTGATCTTTCATATTGTGAATTTATTTATTATATATTGGAAAAACTTTTAGAATTAACAGAAAATCCAAATATTGGAGCATTCTTGAAACCTTTGACTACTATTTCCTACATAAGCATGCTTAATTTTTAAAAATGACTTTGTAATAATATATAGCTATTGAGAACTGTGTTTATATGTATTAATTTATCTTCAAATATTATTTCAGAAGGATAACACATTTGTCTGAACTGGACTTCATCCCTTCAGTTAGCTCAAGATATCTTCAGATTTTATCTCCTGCATTATCTTTATGTGAAACTGTTTTATCTTCATTAGGCGTTGAAAATGAGTCGGCTGTTGTTCAGGTAATCTTTTATCACTATTAATCGCTGTTCATAAGAATGAAACAAAACAATTCAGAGTAAAATATGGAATTTTAAGTGTGTGTTGTATTGTGAAGTTCAGACAGTATAAAGGCAAGAAAAGTGAAGAATAAAGACTTGAAATGTGATGTTTTAGTAGAGTCCTGAAAATAAAATGAGTTTTAGAATATATTACAAAAAAAAACTCTGTTAGTTACTGATAACTGCAGAACTAGATTATATTAATGTACTTAAGGTCAGTTTATTAGATAATGGAAGGGATACAAAAAAATTCTCAGTTTATTCTTTTGATTTTTAATGGGGATTAAATTAATTATTTTAAGTAATAGAAGACTGCTTATTATAATAAATATTTATTATTTTTGTTGTTATGATTTTTATGTTTTGTTGTGATTACATTACAGGTTATACACTTTCTATTAAGTCATGGTGATACTTTTTCAATGGTGCTACGGTCAGGAAGTCCATTCTTACCTCTGTGCTACCTTAATGAGTTAGCACAATTGACTGGTGTCATTGCAAGAGCTACAAATCAAAGTAAGTTATTTATATACTAAAAATTGTTATTTTTTCTTACTGGGTAAGGTGAAAAATTCTGGGACTCAGAGATGGCGTTAGTACGCTTAATTTCTCAACAGCATTGCACGATTCCATTCTTCATTAGTTTATTATAAGAGTTTGTCACTGCATCACTTAGTATTAGAGTCCATCAAAGTGGAGATTTAAGATGTTTTTTTGGAAACTGGAAAATCTAGAAAGTGTGCAGTGATTAAATACTGTTTTCTGAAAGGCTTAAGTGCAAAGGAAATTAAAGAAAAGATTGATATGACATTGGAAAACTCTTCTCCATCAAATACAACAGCTAAATACTGGGTCGCAGAGTTTAATATGGGTCGAACATGCACTAGCGATTAACCACGCAGTGGATGCTCTTCTGAAGTGGCTATGCCATAAATGATAGAAAAATTGCATAAAATTGTTTTGGCAGATCAGTGAGTGATAATGAACAAGTTAGCAGAGTCTGTAGGCATTTCAATAGAACGCGTCTGCAATTTTTTGCATGAAAATTTAGGCATGAACAAGCTGTGCGCTAGATGCATGCCATGTTGTTTGCTCTCGCCTGAACTAAAACTGTTCCAGAAAAGCATTTTGGCACAATCCGGAGGAATTTTTTTGTCAATTTGTGACGGTTGATGAGTTCATCACTGCTCCTAAGACAAAATGGTGGGTTTAAAAAGGTCAACCTGCTCAAAAAAAAAAATGGCAACCTTTTGCATAAAAAAGTTATGGCAACTGTTTTTTGGAATTCACATGAAATAGTTTTAATTGATTATCTTAAAAAGGGTTAAATAATAAATGACGAATGTTATGCGACCTTATTGCAGCATCTCAGTGATGAAATTAAGGAAAAATGACTGCATTTGGCAAAAAAAAGTGCTTTTCCATCAAGACAATGCTCTAGCTCACACTTGAGTCATTGCAGTGACAAAAATCAATGAATTACAGTTTTAATTGATCTAACACTCTCCTTATTTACCTGATCTGTCCCTCAGTGACTATCACTTGTTTCCTTACCTTAAAAAAATGGCTTTGTCAGTAGAGATTTTCAAACAATAATGAAGTTATTGCAGCTGTTGATGGTTATTTTATGGAGTTTGATAAATTGACATACTAAACTGGCATAAGTGCTCTTGTGGAATGCTGGGCTAAGTATTTAAATCTTAGTGGTGACATGTTGAAAAATAAATCAAAATGTACCCAATAAATTTTGTTTTCTTATCCAGCCGAGAACTTTTCACTCTATCCTTGTATCTATAATTATTGTTTTCTATAGAAAGGGTACATTAATTTACTGCTTTACAGATCTGTTAAGAGTTTTTGTTATGAAAGTAATGCATATAAAGCATCTGACGTAAAAGAAGCATTAGTCAGAATTTATTTCTCTATGTATAAGTCTGTTTATTATAGACCTTACAGTGTTCCATGGTGAACATAGTGGAAGTGTTTGCAGGTCTAAATGTCAGTTGCATTTTATCAAGCTTTTCACCTGTTAATGTGGAGCAATAGAACAATATATATGGCTCAGTGAAGAATGAATTGTTTTACTTCTTTTTTTCCTAGTAAGTTTGTAGTATTCTATATACCTGCTTTAGCCTGTTTTTTTTTTTTTTTTAGCCAAAATTGTTGTCATAACCTAGGCAAAAATGAAATTCTTCTGTATGATTAGCTATTAAGAAAAATAGTATATTACAGCTTTTTTATAGCAAGTTTTTTACTGATGCCTTTAAATTATTGCAGTCTTAAATCTTAAACTTTATCAAAATCAGTGATTTAATTGAAATTATTTAATAAAATCATTTTTTATTTTTGTGTATGTATAAACATCAATGATTTTTGTGAATATTTATAACTTTTTTTTTATCTATAAATCAAATTATAATTAGGTGTGAGGAAGAAGGTAGCTGAGGAAAGTGAAGATGCTGCCGCAATGCTGGAATCTACTTCACATTTTCATAGGATACAAAAACTAATGCTTACTTTGCTTGGCCAGTTTGTTATATCTGATTCTGTATTGAAAGATGTTGCTAATTCAGCTGATATTGAACGTAATAAACCCCAAAAGAGAGGTGAAGCCATCAATTGCTTTTTACAGGTAATTTTTTACTACTTAAATATTGTTCTATTTAACATAATTGTTTTAAGTTACTAAGAGAAAATTGTATTTATTAATAAAACAGTTACTTGTTCATAAATCTTCACTAATACAGTGTTTGATTTTTTCCAACTACGTTGAAGAAATATGCAGTAATGTCCCTAATAGAGAGGTAATACTCGTATATCTTAATTTGTTCAAATTATAACACACCATTTCAAGTTCATTTCTTTTCAGTATGTAAAAATTTTAAATTTATTTAAAATTGTAGAATTGGGTTTTTTTTATAACATAAAAGTCATGGGTTGTAATGAGTTAATTTTTTTGCAATTAACTGCAAGATGACAAATATAATTTGCAGTGATTACATCTTATACTTTTTTTTTGTTAAAAATCCGGTGTTTTGAGTTCTAAAGTCTGTGACTAAAGAAGTGATAGATGATTAAGCAGACAGGATATAAAGTAGCTAATCCTTACAATAATAGGGAAAGGACGATTGCTTGAGGATAAAGAGAGAAAATTAGTGAAGAAAATCAAATTGGTGTAACCCAATAGGTCTTTATAGTACATTATTGTAATGCAGTTGATTAAAAGTCAGTAACCCAAATAGTATACTTATTATTATTAAAAACGAATCGATCTGTTTTAAAGTTATTTTCTGAATTGCTAACTACAGATTTGAAAGTATCCGACATAAATCTCAACATATGCTTGAATACATTTTTCATGTGTTGGCTAATAATTTTTTATTATTGCTTCCATAATGATGAAAATGTTTTGAATGTTTTATTTTCATTTTAGTCAAAAATAAATTGTATGTGGATTATGTAAATAAACATCTTTCAAAAATTCCCAAAGTAAAACTAAAATAAAGAAAGAGCTGAAATAGAGCCACAAACCATAGGAAAGTTTCCACCCTCCCCAAAAAAATTTGCACAGAACTTCTCTTACTGTTGAATTTGTTGCATGTGCTCCATCTTGTTATCCAATAAAACTGTTCATCAAAGCTGTAATGCTATATAGGGTATGATAATCTCATGGTATCAGCCTTCGATTAATAAGTTATAATTTATAAAATTATTATCTAATGTTACTGTATATTAAGATACAATTAATTTATTGAACATTTACTCTTCATCTGATTGACCAAAAAAAAACCATTATAACAAATTACAATGCTCTTGATTAAGGGTACAGTCAAACCTTAATTTACATAACTCCCTAAACTGAATATTTACTTTGACCCCTTGAAAAATCCTCTTTAAATGGAATGAACATAACCTCCTTTATTCAAAAATCCTGAGAACTTGCTATACATATTATTTCTGTGATGAAAACTTTTTTTAAACATTTTCAATAAAAAATTTACATACTGTACATGATTTCCAAAGACGCATAGATAGCAGTAAATTCAGTTTAATAATGTATAAAATCAAGATGAATTTGTAAATATTTCTCAATTTCAGAAGAAGAATGGAGTGTAATTTTTAAAAACTTTAACATTGAATGAAATTTCATTTGACTTGTTCACACATTTTGATGATATTGCAGATAGTACCACTCCACCCGATGATATCATTTCGATGAATGAGATAAAACAGAAAAAGTAGAAATTAGAATTACAGCAAAAGGCACAAAATTGTAAACAAATAACTTTCCAAACTTCAAGCAAAATAGAAGATAATGTATTTAATTTTTTAAACCCAGCATTCCAATGAGACCTTTGATTGATTTTACATCTGTTCCATCTTATATTATTTCCAAAATAATTGATAAAATTCTTAGGATAAAAACAAATTTATATTAAAATTATAATGTAAAAAATAGATATGAATTTGTAAATAAATTTAAAAACTTAACAGTTGGAAAAAATACTAGAATGGTAAATTATGATATAAGTAACATGTATCCTAGCATACCTATTGATAAAACAATTCATAAGATAAAGAATAAAGTACTAAATAATCATGACGATCCTAAATTTATTGACATCATCACTGTTATATGCCAACAAAATTACTTTAAATTTAATGATAGGTATTATACACAGGAAAATACCTTGCTTATGGGATTCTTTTGTCAGCTATCATGTGTGAAATTTACTTACAAGATTTTGATAATAAAGTAGTTTATGGCATTTATACGTACATGTAATGCTTTATTATGTATTCATTATGTTGATGATGTTGTTTATAATCTGGTTATATATAAAATGAACACCTCATAATTTTAATTAAGCTTAATTCATATTGTAACAGTTTAAAATTTACTTTTGAAATAGATATAAATAGAACAATAAATTTTCTAGATATTACTATTGAAATTAATAAAAAAAATCAAATTGTTACTTCAGTATACAGGAAACCCACAGCCAATAAAAGTACAATTCATAGAAAGTCTAATCCTTGGTCTCACAGAATTAACACATATACAAATATGATTAATAGAGTGATCCATTATACTCAAAATAATAAAAATAAATTAAACACAGAAATAAATACTATAAAACATATTGCAATTCAAAATGGATGTAGGGATGATTTGTTAATTGATAATATATATAAAAAACAAATGTCAAAACTTAATAGTACAATAACTTTAATACCAATAAATAACACACAGAAGGTTGAAAATGTTTATTAAAATATTCATACTCCGATAGCATTGTTGAAAATTAACTAAATTTTATGACAGTAATAAATTTAAGCCTTCATATAAAACTAACAACCACATAATAAAATATTTAAAAAGCAATAATAATAATACTGATTCATGTAATTTATACAATTTGTGTGGGGTTTATAAGATAAAGTATAATGATTGTGAGGACATTTGTATAGGTAAACCCAATAGATCTTTTAAAGCCACCAAATTCTATGAACATTTTAGGCATTACAAAAATAAAAAATTGGGTTTCTCTAATGTTGCTGTTCACCTCATTAATAATAAACATTATTTCAGATATTAATACCAATTTAAAAGTATTGGAAATTAAAAAAGGAGATATAAATATTAATAATAATAATAATAAAAACCTATTAATATTTTGGAAAAGTATTGTATATATAAATATTGACAGGTATTCAACTAGATCATCTTACAAACAGAATTGGAGGAGTACACACTTACAAAAACTGCAGTAGACAGCAGCACTTTTACAGATATTACATAATATTTTATTTAATAGAACAGTATTGGCTGGCCATATATACATGTAGTATGTTTTTATTTTTATTTTAAGCTGACATGATATATTTTTTATATGTAATTCTAATTTTAATATTTTACATTTAATTTTAATTTTATTTTTTAGTTTAATATGTAATTTTATACAAAATAATTTTATAAAACAATATCTATAACTGAAAATGTGGGTTACTACGAAAGTACTTTTGTAGGAATTATATGAAAAAATAAGGTGAGTGTCATTTTATTTTATTTTTTGTACTTGGTGGATCTCGTTGAATCATATATATTTGAATTATTAATACAGACATGATACGGGTCTTGAAAGGATAAATTTTATATATATACACCGCTTGTAACAGAGAAACAACTGCTAGAACTGTGTTATGAATTCTAATGCTTATTTTAACAATTTTTCATTTTTTAAAAATTTATTACTTCCACAATTTAAATTTATTACATCCACAAGTTGCTTAACAGATTCCTTTATTCTACTTTGTTTTTTTTCATGGATTCACATGTTTTACCTTTGCAAAACATGTGAATCCATGAAAAAACTAAATAACTAAATGTAAACATTTTGTTTACTTCATTTACTTCACCTGTGTTCAGATCATCTAAGTTACTAAAAATACATAACTATTGTAGTATTTACAGTTAACTTTTTTTTTAATGAATTTATTCAAAATTCAAAACAGTATTCAAGATTTGTAGCTTTGAGTTTTTTTTTCTTTTGTAATTATTTTAATAAAATGTGAAAAAGTAGTTTTTGACTCTTTTTACAATATTTTACACGATTTATGAAAAAGTATTCATATACAACATTGGATCTAATGTCTTTAGATCTGTGTAAAATTACATCTAAATTCATAAATTTAGTCCTGAATAAATATACTACTGAATTGTTTTTCCTTGAGATCAAAAGGAGGGAACATTTTGACTGGCTGTAATCTGAAAATAAAACATTTCCAGACTCATAATTTTTTTCATTATTGTATTCAGAGGAGTACACATTTATCAGGAACCTGGAATCAGCCTGCTGTATTTTATATAGATAAATAAATTATAATTCAGATATAAAACTCATATATAGACTGGTGGAACATAAACTTTCTTTGCTGTAGTGCTGTTAGAAAATTAAATATTGAATATATTTCTGATAATCTTATTGATAAAATTTCCTTTGTGTTTGTTAGATTACTGCAAATTTAGTATTATATGCTCGTAATTTGGTGGTCAGTACTGGAGTGGACCGTCGTGTAACATCTGTGGTACTGCATCCTACTCTGCTTGATCCTTTGTTAGCTGAAAGAAAAGGTAAATTATATAAATGCGAGTTTATTTCAATTTTAAATGATTGGCTGTTTCTCAACTATTTTATTTTGTTTGCTTATATAAAAGAATAAACATAATAAAAGGTTAAGCGCAGTTAATTTTTAAAAAATGTACTATTTTGGTAAATATGTTTCATATATGCCTGTTTTCTAACTCTTTTTTTATGATAAAGAAAATTATTATTGTTGAGACTTTTCCAATAATTAGATAAAAATACTAAGTATAAATTTTTATTTTCTTAGTTCAAAGGAAATGAAAGTATTGTTGAAAGTATTCTTATTATACTGCTGTGAAAAATTATAACTGAAAAAGAGTACATTTGAAATCAACCTTGAGAAAATGCAAAGGAATTTTTTTCTCAAAATGCAAAGAAATTTATATGTGTGTTGGATTGGTTTTCTAGAAATACCAAGGTGCAATAAAAAAGTTCATAGACTAGGCACTAAAAGAAACCACACCTTATTTAAATTCAGCTACCAAATTTCAAATTTGTTTGCTTGTGTACCTAACACTTCTCCACTGCATTGAATACCTTCCTCTAGCCCCTCAGAAAGTAACAGTAGAACTGACATTGAGTTTCTGACCCTTAGAGATGAATTTATTATGTAAAAGGCTGCACATTTTGAGTTTTATATGTCGAGAATAGTTCTGAATTCACTTCATCCTCTAGTGATGTTCTGTCCCCTTTTAAAGCGCAAGGGGCCATACAAATCATCTAGTCTGGCTCATTTTTTTTTTCAGTTCCATAGGCCCTGTGTCACTTTATAGGCTTCTCTTGTGTTCTCTGTGTTTCTGAAATTAATGCAAATGATATGAAAACGTTGGACTGTGCTGTTATTGCTGTTATATAGCACATGACTGTTTATGTTATAAATGTCTGTCAATTTCTTATTTGATGAAAAATTTCTGTTCTTATACTAGTTTGAAAAGTATTCATAACTTACCTCTATTCTTAAAGTACTTTTAATAGTTTATATTGTATTTTCATGTTTTTATCATTTTCTTGCATTTTTTCACAATTTAAACCATTTTAAGCGATTTTCTTTAACTGTTTTTCAGTAAAATCTAGAAAGATTTTCAGTTAAATTTCAAATATTTAAAGTCAAATCTTAAAGATTTTCACTAAAATCTATTATTTTAATATCTTGTAAAATATACACTTTCTTTCATTGTTAGAAATAATCTAAAAAGTTTCTCTTTTTAAAAACATGAAACCAATTTATTAAATGTAACTTTTTCAAAAATGTATTACAGTTTTAGTTGCTTTTAATGTCACAGAAGTTGATATTGGATATGAGGTATTAAAACACTTAATAAATTTGGTTTGCTTTGTTGCTATAAAGATTGTCAGTAGTGCATAAATAATTTTTACGTACTGTCATTTCTTTTTAAAAAATAGTTTAGTTTTTTAAATAATATTGCTAGTAGTTTATAAGTTGATTATTTATTTGATATTGTTTTGCTTAATAATTTTATTTGTTCTGTTTGAAGCAGATGTTGGTCTTAGTGGTGAAGCTAGTTTAGGTGTAATTGTTCAACAACTAGTGCAGTGTGTTAAACATTATCATAGTGAAAAAGATACACTTGACTTCTTAACTCAACATTTGAATTCTGTAGCTGATATGAATACAGTTAGCGTCAAAGAAGTGAGTATATTAAGGTAGTTCATTTTTACGGGTATAGAGTGTTCTGTTGTAGAAGCCAGGTTATTTTTTCACAATGCAGTTTGAGTTTGTAAACTTACAGGAGACTCAAATTTTTCAAGAGTTCCAACGTTCAAATCCTAGTAAAGGCAGTATTTTTTTTCAGATTTGAATGAGAAGATTGTAGATACCAGTGTTCTTTGGTGATTGGGTTTCAGTTAACCACACATCTCAAGAACGGTTGACCTGAGACTATACAAAAATACTCTTCATTTTCACACTTACATATCATCCTCATTCATCCTCTGAAGTAATACCTGATGGTGATTCCCGGAGACTAAAAAAAAGTAACCCAGATTCATAATTTGGTTTTAGAAATAATGGAATGATGTGTTGCATTGGTAAAGTTGTTAATTTATTTAATGTTATTTGTAAAAAGAATGGTGCTTCTATTGAAATTTCCATTTTTATAAACATTTATGTCATTACAATTATCACTGAGGTTATTTCTGGAATGTTTATGCCTTCTGGCTACTGGAAAGAAGCAGCTTATTACCACAGTGGCATGCTCCATTGCTTCATGACCAGATAACACCACTAATCAGTGCTTCTGCAGGTACAATATAACATTTAATGAATGTAATATAACACTTTAATTAAGTTTATTATTTTATTATCCTATTATGGATAAGGTATATAGATGATATTTTGGTCTAATATAATTCAGTTATAAATATTGAACATTTGAAGAGCAGGAAAATATATTTTTTGGTTAGTGAGATTGAAATAAACATAAATAATGTTATAGAAACATCAGTTTACAGAAAACCCACACTGAATAGCATTACAGTACATGTAAATTCTAATCATCCTTGGTAACAAATAATTGCTACATATAAAAACCTGATCTTTAGAGCTCTACATTATATAAGAGACAATGAAAGCAAACTCAAGAAGTAAATAGTTGTAATAAAACAAATAGCAGTATTTAATCGTTTTGATAGTGAAATTATAGAAAAGGTATATAAAAAGCAGAGAATGAAGTACCATATAGTTTTACATATATAACAAGATAATAACAAATATTAATAATAGTTTTTCATAGAATACAATTATACAAATATTATAATAGAAAAAGTTACTAATGTTTATGATAAAAATAAATATAAAAATGTTTACAAACCAAATAACCATATTATAATATAATTAAAGAATAATAATAATGATGGAGTGTATTTGAGGGGAATATGTAAAATTAAATGCAATGAATGTAATAAAATTTTTATTAGTAATAACCAACAGATGTTTTAAAAAAGATTTATAGAACATAACAGTGCTTACAGAAACAGAAAGAGAGGTCTGTCTAATATGGCCGACCATTTGTTGCAGTGTAGGCATAGTATTACTGATTAAAAGAATAATTTAGAAATGCTGAAAATTTGTAACAATTAAAAAATGAAAAATATTATATTTAGAAATTTAAGAAAAAGTATGGAATGATTAACCAACAGATCAATTTTGAAGATAATGCTTTAATTAAAGACACAGTGGAATGTAGCAGTTGGCAACAATGTTTATGAATGTAGTTGTGACATTTTAAATTTACATATTCCAGTATGGCATTGAAGTTGTGTTGTTACAAATTTTGTGGTTGTTAGGGTTTATGTTTATTAAATTTTTACTTCCTTGTATGAAGTAAAGGAAATATTGTGATTATGAAAAATTTTGGTTTTCAGATTTCAACAGAAATATCCATTTTGACCATCCCTGAATCCATTTTGACTAGTTTCAGTGTGATGTCTGTACATAATGTATGTATACACATACATACCTATATATGTATAGCTACATTGTTATCTCGCATAACTCGAAAACAATTAGCTGTAGAATGTTGAAATTTTGGATTTAGGACTGTTGTAACATTTAGTTGTGTACCTCCCTTTTTGATTGCAATTGACTGAACCAAAAGTGTCCAAAAAAGCCCAGAAACCCTCATTGAGAGGTTTTCAATGATATAAGTGGTACTTATTTTCATTGGTTCCAAAGTTATAGCCAAATAAAAATTTAATTAATGAAATATTTGGATCTTACAAGGGAAGGCACATCGATTCGAATCAGACTTCATCTCCCTTTTTTTAACTTTTTTTTTTAAATTTAAATATATTGATTTATTAATTATCATTAACCTGTGATTGTAAATAAATAATAATTCAATAATAACGTTAAAAAAAAAATGAAAAAAATTAGAAGTTATTAGTTAAATAAAATTTTATGTACTTTTAAGAATTATGTATGTGCAATTTAATAGGCATTATTACGAATGTTTATATGTAGTATATTTGGTGTAACATCTGATTATTTAATATTAATTGAAAATTATAATTTAGAATCATTATTTTTTGATTTTCTAGTTTAATTTCTGTTTAATTTTATCGACATTAAAGTTAACTACAGAGTGACTGAAAAATAGACCCTCACAAGAACAACATATACACTGAGGCATACATGCCCGATCTTTAATAAATTGTAAAAAAATATTACCTTTTAGTTCATTATTCCTGTGATATTGTCAGACAATATCCTCCCTAATTCTGAGTTGGTCATCATTTCGTTTATTTGTTTTTTGTTGCCAATCATTTAATCGCTTTTTGGGTTGATATAATTCTTCTGATATTAATTTGCGTACACATTCTCTAGTTTTCAAATTATCATCTCTCTTTTTATATTCATCATCCTTTCTTAATCTTTTATTTTTTCCTTGGTCTTAATGTTTTCTTTCTCTTTATATTTATCATCTTTTAATCTTTTTATTCTTTCTTTGGTTTTAACATTTTCTTCTCTTTATATTTATCATCTCTTAATCTTTTTAATCTTTCTTTAGTTTTAGCATTTTCTTCCTCTTTATATTTTTATAATCTTCTCTTAATTTTTTTTATTCTACCACTGTTCTTCTTAACATTTTCTTCCTCCATATTCATCTTATCGTTTTTTGAGATATATTTCTTCATGTTATCTTTCTTTTTCCTGTATGATTGTTTCTTTTTCATTTTTGATTATTCACCAAATAATCCAATAATAAAACCTGAATATTTTACACCCTAAGGTCGAAATTAACATTTGTAACCAGTATTCAGGAGTTCACTAAATGGAATAGCTTAATTATTATTAACTTTTATTTATGCAACACACCAGAAATCTGAAACTTTTGTTAATCACCAACTCACGAACATACGAATAATACTGATCTAGTAATACGAGTAATAAAGGGACTTTTACTCTATACTAATATTTCATGTAAGATTGTTGAATTAATAATGTATAAATATTTGATTTTAATAAAAACTAATATTTTAGCAATTGTATAACTGTCCACTTTATTAAAGAATTGGAGGATCGTATCTCACTTTCAAATGAAATATGTTTAAATGAAGTGTAGCAAAAAATGTGTGCATGTAATTTAATAGCCTTACAAGGAAGTCATGTGGTGTTCACATCAGGTTTTTTTATTTTTGTTATTTGTCTATGTAATTGTAGAATTATGTACTTCCTGATCCTGCAAAAGTTGACTATTGATATTAGTTGTAAGTTTTTCTTACTTTGGTGGGTAAGTTGGTTTTTTTTTTAAATTGGCACAGTGGTCAGTATGTTGATGAATTTTCAGAAAGTTATTATCCTTTTATATCTTTCAAGTATCTGTTGGTTTTGTTTACCGACAGTAAAATAATAATTCATGAGCTTCCTGAATGCACTTGATTATAATAAGATTTGATAATTTCATTCTCTAATTTGATGGTGTAATATTTTGTTATATAAGAATATTTGCATCAATAGTAAAGACATCTTATGATCCATAGATCATTTCCAGCCTTGACTTTTTATTATAATTTGCATTTATTATTAATGCAATCATTTCTATCTCATCATGAGCTAAGGATGTAAATTTTTTTAAACTGAAGGCCTAAATTGTAAAATCAGTATTCCAAATTAAGTTTGAATTTTCTTGATATATTATTTGTATTTATTTAAATTGACTTGTTTACATGCTATTTGATAGTTCATCTTTATCTTTTTAATTTAAATTTTGAAATGTAATATTTTTCAAATTGTTAGAATCTAATAATATTTTATTATCATTATTTTTGCCTATTTTGGGATACTTTTAATTTTGTATTATAATTGTATTTTTAAAACGGTATAAACATTTTTTTAAATATACGAAAATATTTGTGTTTGATTGTATAAAATGAAACGTTTATCGTAAGCAAAGATAAAATACATAACCAAAAATGTATATACTTGTTGGCACAAATTTACCTAGTAAATTCACCACACATTTTTTGTTGTACTTTATAATTTAACATTTTTTTTTTGTACACAATATTAAAATTTTAGCACTTTTATAATGAAACTAATACATACAGCACATTAAAATGAAAACAGTAAATTTGTATTAGAAATATTTGATTTATACAGGGCATATTTTTTTTTAAGTAAGGTCCATTTTGAATTTGCCACATATATATGGAATGTAAACAGATGATGCATGTGTGGCTCAGTTGTCTCAGTCAGTAGTCGGCAACCTAAATTGTTAGCTACAACAGTTTAGTCATTTTGTTTATATTCATCCATTTATAATGAGCGCTACAATCTGTGATCACGCCAAGTGTGAAGTATTATGTGTAATTTGATTTTTGATGGCAAAAAACAAGTTGCAGCTGAAATTCACAGGCAAATTTGTGGTCTTGACAGGTCAAATATTATGAGTGATGCTAAAGTTTGTTGGTTCTTTTATTTTGAGACGGGCAAATGAATATTCATTTGAAGTGTACGTAGCAGCTAGTTGTCAGTGATAATGGATGATTTGATTGAAAAAGTTGACAAAAAATTTGAGAAAACCAGCGATTCACTGTTTCACAAGTATCTTTGAAGTTTCACAATCTTTGATTTGTGAAGTTTTTGATTGAAAAATTGGGCTGTAACAAATGGTGTGCCAGATGAGATGGTTGCCAAAGATGACAACTGAATGACATGCATGCGCAAGGAAAAACATCTTGCTGCTGTACATGAATTTTTGCAATATGAAAATGAAAGTGATGAATTGTTTGATCACATTTTTTCCAGAAATTGATTTCTTATTCAAATATCAAAACAAAGAAGCAGTCAATGCGATGGCGGCATTCATCATCTCTTAGATCAAAGACGTTTCGTAAAGAAGTTTTGGTGAATTTTTTTTTGGGGGGGAAAGGTTGGTTGTCTTGCTTGTTGAATTTAGTGATGCAAAACTACTGTGAATGCCAATACATAATGTAAAACATTAAAAATTTTAGAAGAGCTATAAAAAACAAACTATGAAGGATGTTATCTTACAATTTTGTTGTTGCAGTACAGTCCCCAGCCACATGACGTTACAAAGGTTTGACAATAAGATAAATTGAAAAATGGTGTTACTGCATGGTCTGAGTCACCAGCAGTAATTTCTTGAAAATGTAATAAAGTATTTATTTGAATTAACACTGAAACTTATTTATTTTCATACTGAAACCCTTGGAAAAGTTTGTTGAAGTTAAAGGCCGCTATATTTAAAGGTAGTAAATAAATACAGTTTTTATGCATAACTAAAAAAATTTGTTCATATTTTTCAGTTTTGGTTTTATTTAATATCATTCCTGATATGTAACACAGACATAGATAGGCTATTGATTTCACAGTATATTTTATTAAACAGTAATATTGCAACTATCTTTCACATATTAATAAACATACAAGTTAAAAAAAAAAAATTAAATTAATGTACATCTGTTATAACTGTAATCATCAATGTGTAAACAAGGTAAGGTAATTAATCATCTGTCATCTGTTGTTTTTTCAGATATTTACGCAATGTGAAAATTATTGTTTACTTTACTATGCTTTTTCATAGATTAATAGGGCCATATTTTTTTGAAGATAAAACAAACATTGTCTATTCAAAGTACTGACAATATTTCTGGCAACACAACTTCAATATTTGAATTTAAGAAACATTTTGTTTCATCAGATTGAGTAAATTTAGTTAGAAATATGATGCATGTTTTACGTGAAGTGTGTGGTGATATTATATCATTTTCTGGATACAATCAGTGGGCTTCAAGATCAGCAGATCTTTCCACCACTGATTTTTTAGTTAGTTGAAAGAAAAGGTAGACCTTAAATTTAAATCATTCAATTTAGGGTATCTTAAGATAGACTTCATCAGGGAAGAAGTACAAAGGATTTATTTGCATTTGAATATGCTATGCTGTTGTAAAAATATTTTGTTGAAAGATTACAAACACATTTATGTTGACGATTTTGCATTTAAAAGGTCTAATTTACTATAGTTTTGACAAAATAGAGTTTAAAATTTTTCAGTGAATTTTAAAATTAAAAAATTTTTTGGTTGTATTTGTGGTATGAAATGTTTCATTTGGGTTCTCTGCTTCACTCATGAAGTGGGCCTCAGAATAATTTATTAGATCTGATTTTCATAATTTAGCTGTTATTTTGGTGTAATATTTTACTTCTAATTTTGTTGAATACTGAATTAACGCTTGGTTAATTTTAAAAACAAAGTCATTAATAATGCTCTATATTTGTTATATTTTATTAATGTATGCGTATTTTTCTAGTTTCTGCCTGAAGAATTAAGTAACTACAGTGCATTAGATGAATGTAGACAACAAGCTGGTCAAGTGCTACAAGCTCGTATAGCTGAAAAAATGAAAGAATTACAATTGTATATATTTATAATAGAGCACTGTTTGTATCTGCTCTGGTCACATTTGGATTATTATATGTTGCGTGCCATACCTAACAGAACGTTAGGGATTGAAAAAACCGCTAAACCAAGTAAGTTGTTTTATTAAATTTTTTCATAAATATAGTATTCTATTTTATCGTATGGTTAATAAAAACTCCCTAGAACATGTCAAAATAAATATAGATTTAATATAAATGAAATATAACAATTAATATTATTTAGCAGTTTGTATAAAAAGGTTTTCAAATCCTTGATTTATCGTCAACAATAAAATATTTATCAGGTAATGCAATACCATCATTACCTATAAAAATTGATACTGGTCCTTTTGATTAACTTGATTGTTGCCTACTGTTCACAAGGGGCAGAGTCCTACTAATATTTAATTATCTACATTAGCTATGTTCTATAAAACCTATAGTTTCATAATGCAAAGTAAAAACAGATTGACCGTCTTCTTGAAAATACTTCTTATGTCATCAATCAGAGTCACTCTGCCTTAAACGTTATTTTTAAGAATCACTTTGTCTTAAACACTGATTTTTAAGATTAGCCACTTCTGCATTTCCACTTTACGGCTTGTCATAATTAAATTTCTTTTTACTTCGATATGATATGTTGTGTTGTCAAGCATTATTATGTAATTTTGTTATATTTATTTAAGTTTTTCTATAATCCATTTTTTGAAATTTCATTTATGCACGTTTTCATGGAAATCACCTGTTTTTGGAAATGTAGTCAATGTTAGTAAAGCATTAGGAAAAATGTTTTCCTGCCTGAACTATGATACACATAAATTATAACTCTTTTACGTTTGGAAATTTGAGGATATGCTCCCTCATTGCTTCCATCTTCCCATGATTTTTTGGTTGATTGTGAAACTAAAATGTAACTTTGATTCATCTCTTGGATATTTGATGGCTTTGAAGTAAGAAATTCTTTTCATGTTAATATCTTCTCTCTGGCCCAATACTTTTTTATTATTGATTGTAATCGCCTACTAAAATCCTAGAATGTTTCATGTTGACCTAAAACTTATTTCCCTCCCTAGATCATGTTTAAGTTTATTTTGTTACTTCTTTAAAGTTGGTAATTTTTTCTCACCCAGGTAAAATGTGTGTACGATTCTCCTAACAGGTGATGAATTACAACTGTCAAGCATTGTTACTGGTTTCTCTCTTGCAACTTCTAACAAAGAATATTGAAACTTAACTGTTCCTCTTTACATGGAAATATGCTTTCAGTTTCCTTCTTCAGGTATGTTATTGGACCGACAGAGTCTCTATTGTCTTATGGAGCTACAGTGAAGCTTAGCTTTACTACAGAGAAGTTCAGCAGTACTTTTTCCAAAGATTTTTGCAAATTGTTTTTAATTTCTTTGTTTTAGCCGTGCCGTTTTTTATCTTTATTTTATTTTTAACTGCTGAATTCATGGTAGACCAAAAAGTCAGTGGATTTATCTGGCGGAGAAATAAAAACATTGTAATTGTACAAAACTGTGAAAAATCCTTTTAAAAAAATACAAACAAGAGTTGCAAACAAACAAGCCCCCTAAATATATCACATGGATTAACATATAATGATTTTAATAAATTTGCAGTCTGCTTTCAAGTAACAGAACTGAATAACTGGTACCTAATTCATAATCAATCAAGTTGTTTATGAGTGATACATATCACTTTTGTTAGATAACAAAATTCAATATTATAAACGGTAACAATTTTGGAAATTTCTAAATTCTAACTTGTAAAAAAGCAATTGATTTTAGTGTAATTATAGAATTAGATACCATCTGAAGATGTGGGATCCCATGAAAATCGATTCTTGATATTAATTTGTTAAGTTTAACTTTCTTTATTGTGTTTTGGTGGTTTAAGTTTCATTTGACATTCTAAATAATTTTAAATGAATTAATAAATAATACACCAAATGTCATCATTATAATACACCAAATGTCATCATTATAATGATTAGTTTAAAAATAATTTTTTGAAAATCACATATAATAGCACTAAAACCCCCTTCCCAATATAGTCATCACCCTTACCACAATGCTAGTGCTCTCAACTTTAATGGGCAACATGCAGATTGAATTTTATGAAGATTGGTTGAGTTGTTCCTGAGTTATGCTTAATTGAAGGTTGACAGCAAACATAACCTTAATTTGAGGTTATTGATTGTGTAGTGATGTATTTTTCATTCGCACTTATGCAGCAAGTTGAAACTTGATGTTTGTGTAGGGCTGCTTATTAATCGAACATATGTAGTGTGCTGTACTCTGAAAATCAGTGCGTTTCTGACTGCGAAATATTGAGGGCATCAGAAAAGAAAAGTCTTTATCTTCTTGCACAGAACTGCACAAGAGTCTTTTTAATTTATAAAAATATTATTAAGTCTATTTTGGTTTACTATAAATTTAAATTATTTTAATTCTTTGCCTAATTCTATTTTTTAATATGTGGTAGTATTATATGTTAATTTTCTAAAACTACAGTAACAGTTTCATTGTATATATTTATACATATATATATATACTACATCATGTATATATTTACTACATATGTATATATTTATATCTAAAAATTTATTGTACATTATCAATTTCTGTAGTAAATTATTGTTATACGAATTTTAATATGTATACAGTGATTGTGTAATTTTTTGGTTAGGGTTAATATTGCTATTTCATTTATATATCTTGTCTATAAAAGAATATTATATGTATGAACAAGGATGTTCCCTATCTCCATTACTTTTTAATCTTTACATAGAACTAGCAGTTAATGATGTTAAAGAACAATTTAGATCTGGAGTAACAGTACAAGGTAAAAAGATAAAGATGCTACGATACTGATATAGTAATTCTAGCTAAGAGTAAAAAAAATTTAGAAGGAACAATGAACAGCGTGGATAAAGTCCTATGCAAGAACTACCACATGAAAATAAACAAGAACAAAATTAAAATAATGAAGATGGACCACTGAATGTATAAATAGGAAGAGAAAAGATGATGTCCAACAGACCTATCTGGACATGTGCAACTGGTGGACAATGGAGGTTTGGCCAAGGGAGATGTCTGCACATTCAGAACTGTTTAACATTCGCGTGGCTAGGTAAGAGCAGGTGTACAGCCCTCGGGACATTAGACAAAGGAATATTATTAAAGAAGAAGCTATCATGATGGGCAGGAAGGCTGATAAATCCTTTAAAGGAAAATATAAGATTTTCTACGACCTGGAGGAAGGAGAAGGAAATGCACTGTGTGGCATCTTAGGGCGATCAGGAAGGTGGTGGAGGATTCCCCATCACCGATTTTTGTTTTACCAGAAGGAAAAATCGGTATGGCCATAAAATGTATGTTAATATATACGTTGAGAGGTAGACTTGGTAAAATAAAAATGGTGTTGCTGCAAACAACGGCAAAAGCTCAAAGTAGACCTGTTCAGAGTGTCAGGTTGACAACGCCAGCAGCTTCTGCCAATAGCATGCTAATAGTAAGATCCGTGGGAAGATCATACGCTAACCTTCTTTGTACTGTAAAACTATCTGTAACAAGAAAAGAGGCTGGAGAAGTCCTAGCATTACGTAAGGGTCGCTGATGAGCAATTATGCATTCAGGTCAAGGGACATACGAATGTAGAGGGTTTAAAAAACGTGCTCAGAGTCAGAGCTGCAGAACTACAGATCGATTTAAAAACAAGAGGCAGTCGCAGGATCGTGATCCATCTGAGACTTGGACTGCGACACAACTGAGAATAAAATAAGAAATGCATTGGCGATTAGGATGAATTTAAAATATCTTCCATAAGATCCGCTTACGGTAATACGCAAAACACATCACTTATCACAACACACAGCAGCAATGAAACTTATACAGGCGAGAATTTGTATAGGATGTGTACATTGTAGAGTCCAGATAAGATCCAATACTCACTACTTTAGGTACTGGGGAGATGGGTCACTCTTTCTCTCAATGTAACGGGTCTGATCGATGGTATAACTGCTGTGGACAAGACCATAAGAAAAGAGACTGTACAGAGCATTCAAAGTGCCTGTAATGTAATAAGGCTGGCCATCGGACTGACAGTGGGGCCTGCAAGAAGACTGACTGATGAAACTGATGCAAGTCAATGCAAACCGTTGCGCCTTAGTGCTTGACTTGATTTGGAGAACAGCAATTGAGGAAAACATTGACTTTCTAACGGTTTTGAAACCTGACAAGAGGAGGCTGCCTACATTTGGGAGGCTGATAGGAATGCAGACGTTGCTTTTCGTAACATATCAGGTCAATATGCACAGACAGGTGTCTCTAGACATACGAATTTGTTGCTGTGGAGTTGACTGACTCGGGGATGACAATATTTTCTGAATTTATAGGAGGATGTCGAAAACCTATTGTATTAATGGGCGATCTGAATTCTGAATGTTGTGAGCTGGGTGGTAGGATCTCGACAAGACGTGGATATGCCATGGCCAGTATGTTTGTAGCAGTAGGGCTCGTGGATACGCCATGGCCAGTATGTTTGCAGCAGTAGGGCTCGTGGTATGCAACAGGGGCTGTGTCCCCACATACATCGGACGGGGTCAAGGCTCGATCGTTGATATAACAATGGCAACAGAAAGTATAATTCCAACCATTACTGACTGGCGCATGTGACACCAGGAACTTGCTACTGACCGCAACGCCATTACATTTTGTGTGGCTTGCACACGGCCCAGATATACCAGAACCCCGTGGACAACGAAGCCAGAAATGTGGCTGATGAGGTTTTGCAAATGTTCAACGGAAATACGCAAATAACCCTAGAACATCTTTCTGAATACTTGCAAAATGCCTGCAGACGTACAGGACAGCAGGATGGGCCAGGTAGACGTGCCGGATATACTGGTGGTCCCTGGCAATTGCAGAAATAAGAGCATCAATACTCACATTGAGGAGAAGAATACAGCAGGACATGCATAGATCTGGTTATGTGGATGAGGTAAAGAGAGAAGAATACCGTCGTGCAAGAAAGGCATTAACCGATGCTATCAGAGAAGCTAAGATAAATGCATGGGAGAAGTTCATTGCTGAGCTTGATGCTGATCCTTGGGAGGGGGGAGCGGGAGCCTACAAGACTGTGATTTACCAATTTGGTAGACATATCCCCCCTCTTCATAAAAGCAGTTTGGCCAACATGAGAATCAATAATTATTGTTTAAAATTTGTTTGAATAAAATATAGTTTTCAGAATTCAATTGTGTTTGTTCATCAGTTTGTTTTTATTTGAGTAGATGTAGAATTTTTCTAAAATATTCGTTTTTAGAGTATTCCAGAATATTAATAAAGTTATTTGGTTATAATTATGATTGTATTCCAGAATATGTTTGGCAAAATTAGAATGTTCTTTGTTTCCTTTATTTATAGAGTAGAAAATTTCTTTAATTCTAATTGAAAAAGATCGATTAGCCATACCAATGTATTCCAAATCGCAGTTTGCGCATTTTAGACTGTACACTCCTTGTTATCTAAATTAAATTTACTATTATGTTTTATTGCTTTGGAAGGATTTCTATTATTTATATAATTTATTATTTTGTTGTTCATTATTGTATGCTGCCTTTAATTCGAATAATGTAAAGATTTTATTGAATTTTCAGTAATTTATATTATATTCTATTTTAACATATTCATTTCCATTAGTATTATTTTTTAGCCCTAATTTATCTTTTATATATATTTTATTTTAGTGTGTAGTTTATTTATTAGGTTTTTATTGTATCTATTAGTTATGGTATATATTTAATGTTATTTAATTGTTTAATTTTATATTATGTTTTAAATATTTTATTGCTCTATAAATTAAGGAGTTAAAAGTTGCCATTTTATGATTCCAAGGATGACACAATTTATAAGGAATTATAGTATCTTGTTTATTCGTAAGCTTTCCTATATTTATCAATATCAAAATTATTATTATAAGTTTTATTAATTTTCATATTCAAAAAAATGATACTACTGTTATTTTCTCGACTAAAAGTAAATTTAATGTATTATCTATAGAGTTCATTTCTTCAATTAATTTATCTTCTTCATCATTAAATTGCTGATTATATATGATTAATTTTATTAAACATGGCTTTATTGAATACAATATACTAAAGTACTACAAATTCACAGTACACTATTGGATACAATGAAAACCTAAAAATAAATTATATACTAAAATAAAAAATAAAATTTATATAAAAGGTAATATAAACCTAACAAATAATAATAACAGATACAAATATGCTAATACTGAATATAATATAAATTACAAAAAATTCAATAAAATATTTAAATCTTTTGAACTAAAAAATGCATTCTCAATGAATAACAAAATAATTAATTATATAAATAACAGAGATCCTTAGAAAGTAATCATAATTACAACCCAGATAATTTTATTAATATTCTTGAATATTCCAGTAACGAATATATATATAATGTATTATATATACTTAAATAATAAAGGTTTGATGAATGAACAAATAAAATTTGAAATGATGTATTATTCAAACAATTATGAAACAATAATTTTGATTCTTAGGTTGGTAATAACTGCTTCATACTAATAAACACAACAATTTAGACTTTCATACTGACATGACAGATAACATTAACTGTATTCTACCTTTTGATGATAAGTTGTTATATTTATAATTTTATAAAATTCAGTTTAGTATAATTAATGACATGTTTAGTAAATAATTATAATGTATAACACATCATTGTTCCTGAGTATGGATTAATAATCTGAAAGCGCTTGAACTTCACTATTAATGATTGTTGATAAGTGCAAACTATTATATAAATAATTTACATACATGATTAATATATTGTCTACTTACCTCTTGTACAATAATATTTGGTGTTTATTAAATATGTCAGGTAAGTAGTATTTTCTAATTGGTCCATGAAAATGTCCATGCTGAAAGTGGTGATCCCATAGTGAGACCTTTTTCCTGTTGGTAATGTTTATTATTAATTATATTAATAGTTTTATTGGCATCAATATTAGTATACATATCTTTTATATCTAGTGTTATGAGTTTAATTGTATTAATTATATTATTAATTCATAGCTATTTTTCAAATTATATTTATTATCGATTTTAGTGTATTCTTTTAACATATTACATAGGAATTTACTTAAAAGATAATTGATATCTATCTATTAATAAGATAGAGATTATATGTTATGTGAACCCATTTGCATATAGTTAACCCATTTGCTTAATATTAATTGAATTATTATAATAAATTAACTTCTATTTACTTCTTGCTGTTTTGTTTACTTTACAGAAGGAAAAACAACTCAGATGGCTGAAATAACATGGGGTGTAAGTGTTGATGAAATAAACCAGTTAAAACAAGGATTAATTTCAGTATTGAATGATTCATTTTGCAAGAATCTCATCAATACAACTCAGGTTTGTTTTTATTCAAATAAAGTTAGAATGTACTAGAGGATTTTAATTTTCTTTGGTAATACAATATGACCGATTTAAAAATGAAGAATCTGTATGTAGGAAGCTTTCTGAGGAAAAATTTTACATTCTTTGTTGTCATGCAAACATGATAAGGATGGAAAAAAGGGTACTTTTAGTTATTAGGAATAGTCAGAAGTAGGTGTTCTAAATTGTTTAAAATCTTCCTCTAACTCCACTTTGAACAATGAAGTATTGATATCAAATTTTTTTATTGAACACTAGCTTAAGCGAATGGGATAAAAATACATTGTTGAAAAACAGAAAGTTTGACTCCTTTACATTTACACTGCCCAACAAAAGTTAAATTTAAAATAAGTCCATCTTCTACAGTCATGATAACCTGTAACCTATGAACCAAGTTGTCATCCGAAGCGTAAAGTGTCATTACCAAAATCAACTTTTAAATAATCTATTTTGTGTCCGCATATTCTGTTAAAATTTCTCTTTACTATGTGAAAAGTGGTTTAATGTTTTTTTGAAAAATGGTTTAAAGAATATGCATGCAACATGTGCCTTCCTAACGAATTTTATTATCATATGCATTTTACTGTCTATAACTTATAGACACAGATTTACAGATTGATGAAGTGGATTAAGCGATTGAATTTCAAGACAATTTTTAAATGAATTTGACTCCTCTGTATTACTGGATTAACAGATAAAAATATTGCTAAAGAAGATATTGATCTCAATTCTCCGACATTGTTGTAAATGATGAGGTCCACTGAAACCCTTTCACAATCTGATTCTTATAGAAAATGCCTACAGATAGATTAAATGCATTGCATTTCTACAAGAGAAAGTATTTATCTTACATAAAGTTCAAAAGAAAATTGCAGATTTACTTCTCTGGAATATGCGAGTACCATATACATTTGTATACAAATGTATACCAAATAATACATTTTGAAAAAATACCTTCCTTTGGAAATAATTGTAATTATTAATATGTGAAACGAAGTTGAACTTAATTTTAGATAAAATTTTCGTCAATAGACATATACCTTATTCTTTGACAGCCAAAATAAGCAGAATTGAAAAAAAAAAGAAATTGTATGAGAGAGAGGCATGTATTATGTTTATACATATTTTTACTTCCTTGTACAAAGTAAAGGAACTATTGTGATAGCAAAAAATTTTGGTTTCTAGATTTCAACATAAGTATCCATTTTGACTAGTTTCAGCGTGATATCTATATGTATGTATCTCGTGCAACTCAAAAATGATTAGCCATAGGATGTTGAAATTTTGGATTTAGGTTTTTTGTAACATCTAGTTGTGCACCTTCCCTTTTGATTGCTATGACTGAACCGAAAATGTCACAATAAAGTCCAAAATCCAAAAAAATTTGATTTTGAACTTTTTCTTAACTGCAGTAATAATCTCTCATTAAGCGTTTTTTAACGATATATCATAGCCAAATAAAATTTTAATTAATGAGATATTTGGATCTTACAAGGATCTATCAGTATCAATATTTGGATCTATCAGTTTGAATCAAGCTTCATCTCTTTTTTAGTTTAAATTATATTTAGTTAATAGTAATTGTTAACCTCTCATTGTAAGCAAATTTTTACGATGATTAATAATACAATAACAAAAAAAAGAAAGATGAAAAAATATCATAAGTTTTTAATGAAATAAAATTTTATGTACTTTTCATTAAAAAAAAAATCTGAAAATGTAATTTAATAGTCATACAAGAAAGTCATGTGTTGTCCACATCAGATTTTTTTTTAAAGGGTTAATCCATTTGAAGTGATCCAAAGGTGGTTGCTTGACCAATTAAAAATAAAATTGAAATTTACTCATTTGTTTCTACATGTCTCATAACCTTGAAACTATTTTTTTATTTAAGCAGTTTACCTGTGGTGGCCATTTTTGTTATGGTATGCACACATATTTTTGTGATTGTAAGGGTTTACGGAACAAAATCATAACTAAAAAACTATTGGTCCCGCAAGGATGAAGCAAGAAGCAATTTATTCATATTTTCTCAAGGTAAAAGATTGTCCAGTGGTTTATTTACCTAGTTCTTCTTTCTTTGAAAAATTACCAATAAATTTTAACATGAAAAATGGTGAAATTTCACTTTTGGTAATTTTTTTCAAGAGACAGGGATGGCATTCACAGTTTGAATTATATTTTATATAGGTATATGTTGGTAGTTTTACCACAAATAATATTAATGATGATTTAAAAAAAAAATAAAATATCTTTGTAAAAAAATTAAATTTTGACTTCAAATAACTCCATGGGGCTGGTGATAAAAACCTCAGATTTGCACAACTTAGTGTTTACAATGTAGATGTTTATGGCAAAGAAGAAGAAATTAAGCATGGATTAAGGGCAATCAACATTAAAGTTTAAAATAAATAAGGTATCTGAAAAATAAACTTGCATTGCTATAAAAACAGGCTATTTCATTGAAGAATAATTAAACTTTTCCTACAATTGATTTTTTCTTCTATGATGTTTACAAAAATAAACCAATATAAAAATAAAAAAAATTAATTCTTGAAAAAATATGAAATGTCAGTTTGGGTAAGTTTTACAAGCATTTTTGAATCAAAGTTTGAATCATTAAATTACAAACTACCATTAATAATTTAAAAAAAAAAAACTATTTTATAAATATTGAAAACATCAATTTAAACAACATAAGGGCTAAATATAAAAACTGTATAGTGCAAAGAAGACAAGAAAACCCCATGGAACACTTATTTAGCGAGTCAAAGTGGTATCACTTTATCACCGGCCCCATCAGAATTCAAAAGTCTCTTGAAGAAAATTACAAAAAGAAAAATTTCACAATTTTTCATGTTCAACTTTATTGGTAATTGGAAAGAAGAGAGATAGGTAAATAAACCACCAGACCAATCTTTTACCTTAAAATATGAATAAATTGCTTCTTGTTTCATCCTTCCAGGACCAATAGTTTTTTAGTTAGTTGTCTTCCATAAACCCCATACAATCACAAAAATAGGTGTGTGCACCTTAACAAAAATGGCCACCACAGGTAAACTGCTTAAATAAAAAGTAAAAAAAAAAAATAGTTTTAAGGTCCTGAAAGATGTAGGGAACAAGTGGGTTTCAATTTTTTTGGAATTTGTCAAGCAGCCAGCTTTGTTTTTTTGGACACTTCAAATGGATTGACAAATAAATTACTGAAAGTAAATTACTTGAAATTTGGGATCTTCTGAAGCTTTTTTTTTGTGAAGTTTTAACCTTGTAATCCCTGGACTAATATTTTTGAATCACGATGATAGTGGTCCATATTTTATCATCTGTATATAATATTACTTTCAGCTTTTGAATTATTGGAGTAAGAAATACAAAATCAAATCTTTATATCATCAGTATCTTTCCTTTCTTGATTCCCATAAAACTGCATGTTGCTCGTAAAGATGAAAGCTAGTTTTGTTTTTTTTATTTTTTTTATTTTCACCATTATATTTTCTACTTTAGCCTGTCAAAAATTTTTGAAGCTAAGGAGGTTATATACAAAAAGCTATCAGTTGTACGTAGTGCCTAGTATGTGTTTTATAGGAACTTTTACTTGCTTTTTCATCATAAGTTTACCTGTATTTTATTTGCTGTATTAGTTGTAAACTGCACACGTTGTATTTATCATATGCAGCTTATGTATCATTTATATTATAATAACCTTATTGAATAACTTTACCTGTAGTTCTCCATTTATATTACAGGAGCAGACATCTACTGAGAAAGGATTTATTGAAGCTCTGCTAAGAAGAATTAAAAAACTTATTCAGTTTGTACCTGACAAGTAATTTACATATTGTCATTTATATTCATAATTTATTAAGTTTGAATGGTAATAAAATAATTTTAACTCATTTTCTGTAAATATAAATTAATTTCTTATTTTCGTGTATTGTATTACTTCTATCTGTTTTTTTATAATTTCCTTTACTAGTTAATAGTTATTTGTTATAATGTTATAATTCTTATGATATTTGTTTTAAGAAAGTTTACAATTTATATTGATAAATAAAACTGTATACATACATTTGTAATAAATCATTTTATGTTTTTATTTCTGCCAACTCCCCCTAGGATGGTTGTGAAATATTCTTGTTGATGAGGGAGCTTGTCTCTAAAAAGCTGTTAACTGTACCAGGATGAATGGGTGAGTGGGTATCTGTATAGAGACACTTAACGAGTAATTCTTTTCTTAATTGTTTTTACAGTAATTTGTTGTTTTAGAATTATTGATTAATGTTTAATATAGATGGAACACTTAAGACATGCATCTGCTAGGTTTGAGTACTATTTTGCTGAAACCAATATAAATCTAGCCATCCTCAAAATGTGTTTGTGTGTCTCTTTCTGTTTAATTATCTCTATTTTATCTCCAGATAATTAAACCAAAAAGGAATAATGACTACTATTACAGAGTGAAACTTCTCAAAAAGAAGTCATTAGAAAATATTAGAATAATCTGATTAGGTAAGATTTTATGAATGATAGGACTGCCCTTACCTAGTAAGCCAATTTTGTTTAAACCCTTGATATGAGTAGTCATTGTATGGTTTCACAGGCACAGAAAATGATTATCTTGTTATCTCCAATAAAAAAGCAGTTGCCCTTGCCCATACAAGGATGATACCATATATGGATTCAAGCCAATGATTATCCCAATTCCATGGCACTCATCCATCCTAGAAAGAAGAAATAAAAAGTAGCAAAAGTGGATGATCAACCCTACTATGTGAGAGTTTACTGTAATGTTCAGATCATTAGAACTTCAAACAAGAGTGGTGAGTGTGACAGTTTGAAAAGAAAGAAATATGTGTAAGTTATATAGCAGGAGAAAATAAGGTAAAAAGGAAAACCAAGTTTGATTTTTGGTTCAAACTACATAACAGATTTAAAGAAATTCCCTCAGTGCTGGGATTGTAGTCAAATCAAACCTTTTGAAACCATTTGACTATGTTATCTAGTGGGTTTCATTAAAAAAAAACTAAAGTGTTGAGGGGCCTACTGTATAGCCAGGCCTCTTATTCCTCATAAAATTTAATATTATAGTTGTAGCTAAGAAGTTTGTGGCTAAGTTAGGAAAAATAATTTTAAGGCTAGCAGCTATTTGGTGTTGCATAATTTTACAGGAATAAATGTAATACATGCTTTACTACTTGTCAGGGAAGTGCTAATAATGCAATGAATATTCTCACTTCAGTAATAGTAAACATTTGATTTTAGTTTTAATGAAATTGAAAATTATTTTTCATTTTTTAATTCCAGAATAAAAACATTAAAGAAAGAAAATTAACTTAATTTAATATCGGTCTGTAATATAAGTATACTGTTGCATCCTTAAATTAACCTGTGTTTTTAAAATAAAAATTACTTTTTAGTTTAGATTTATTTATTTTTTGAAAATCTGTCTGTTTTATCTTTTGCTTTATTTTTATTGTTTCTGAACCAATTATTACAAACTTTTGTATTTATCACTTTAATTATAAACAATATATTTATTATTTAAAACAAATATATTATTTAGTCATTGTAACCCATCAAGTCATTTTGACTAGTATACTTAAAATTAAAATAAAAGAAAGGAAATGTCTGTCTGTATAGGTTTAAAAATAAGAGGGTGGGGGTGAGGGCGAAACATTCAGGGCCTCACAGAGTTGGCGTTAGTACTCAATGGTATCGCATGATTCAATTGTCAGCAGAATGTGTCTTCAGTATTTTGCACGAACATTTGGGCGTGAACAAATTATTGGGTGCTGAATTTGCTCATGCCTGACCAAAATGATGACCAGAGTGTGCTGTAAAAACATTTCAAGTGATTGATTGCCTTGCGTTCTTTTGGCACAATCCAGAGGAATTTTACATTGATTGGTGACGTTGATGAGACTTAGGTTCATCACTATACTATCGAGACAAAACAATGGGTTGACCAAGATCAACATGCTTCAAAAAAATTGAAAACGACTTTATCCGTTATAAAGTTATGGCAACTGTTTTTTGGGATGCACATGGAATAATTGTTTATCTTAAAACGGTGAAACAATAAATGGCAAATATTATGCAACCTTATTGTATAAATTCTATTTTCTTTGCATTACTGATTTTTGAAAAACAATGCATACAGATTTATATAATAGTGATTGTGTTGTAGTTTCTTTGTTGAGAAACTGAAGTTAAGTGAAACTCACCTTTTATTTTATTTTAACTTTTATGAATAGATTAATAACTTGTTTAAGTATCTAAAATGTATATTTTAACAAAAAAAACTTCAGACTTTGAAAACATTATTTATAAATAGATTACTCAAACAATCAATACATTCAAAAAATATTTCAAAATTAGAGAACAATCTGCAGTAATAAGTTTATATAATATGGGAATTATTTAATCAATAAAGTAGTGCACTAATAGGAAGGCATTATTCATTAAACAAATACTATTGCAAGGCCCATAATTTTCTGACAAAATACAAAAACATTAGAAGATGGTTTAAATTTTGGGATGAATTGTGCAACATTAATCAACCACAATATACTCTCTGTCACTTGCAGTTTTATGTGTTACTTCTTCTGTGAATGGTATTTTAGTATTACAAATTAATATAGAATAAAGGTAAATGTTTATAGCAAATCAGAAAAACAAAGTGAAAAATTAAATCTAAATATATTACATGCTGTTTAGTTCCCTCTTTCTTCATGAGTATCTTTACAATTGCTTTTTAGCTGATGCTAAATTGCTTTTTGCTAAATTTTAATTATGTAGTACTTCTAGAAGGTGTAATGGCCCTGCAACCCCAGTGTACAAATTGTCATTATTGTTAACAACAGCCATCGACAATGAATTAAAAAGAATTAGAATAAGTATAAAAAACTTTTATTCCAAATAACTCAAATATTATCAATATTAGCATCTTGTACTACAGCTTCATCCCACGGTCCATAAATATTATCTTTATATTTTTGCCATGTATAAAACCAATACGGACATAAAATATTAATAAAGACAACAGCTAAAATGAATAAAATAGTCATCGTTAAAGAAGCGGTCCATAGAGAATACGTAGTAATAAAAGTTATTAAGAATAAAACTAAATAAGAACCTCCTATTTTAGCTAATAATAATGGATAAAGTACAAAAGTTTCAACAGATATTGTTAATAACACAAATGCATGGAATGGTGTTGATAATCGTGATGCAAGACATATTGAGCCAAATATAGCGGCATTTAGAGATAATGAGCTAGATACAATTAATGCTTTAACACCATAATCAAAAAATGTTAAATGCACACCCATCATAAAAACTGTAGTAACGTAAATTGTATCTGTACTAATGGTCTCTGTTAATGTTTTTAATACTGGTGATAAAATATAACCAAATGCTAAAAATACTACAATAGTTCTAATATGTTTCATGATACCTGAGGATTCATTGTAAATATAATATATATAACCAAACAAAGAAATTATGCTACTACAATAAAATACTATTTCTGGATCCGTCCATTCATTATATAAATATGTAAAAGAAAGTGCAAAAACAATCACTAGACATAATTCTTGTGTGACTAAGCCAGCTCCTAAAAACGCTTCAGTTAATGTTACTTGATGTAAATTAATATTTTTTTTCAATTCATCTAAAAACGATGGATCTGTATAATTATCTGGATAACCTTCATTTTCATATAAATTTTTCTTCCAAGGTTTTTGCTGTGGTAATTCAGCCATTCTGATAATTTTCCTGAAACAAAAAATAAAGCATTATATAATGCACACATTCTTTTTATTTTATTAATAATAATATTTCTCTAAACACTGCAGCAAATTTCATTCATACTAGCAAATGTAAATTCTCTGGAGTCTTTATAAATTTGTCGAAGCATATGCATGTGACCTTAAGTGATGTTTGTCAGGAAAGTAGACCTGTTCAACCATACATAGATACAGGAAACATGCATTGCTAGTTGAACACAGTATTGTTCAGTTACAAGTAAACCACAAGAACTTTCATTGGCACTGCTATGAGGTGCCAGTGTTGAGGCACTGTGTCTTAGTTCACAATAAGCTCTGTCTCAGTACTTTACTGGGTGATCATTTGAAAAGTTACGACATTTATTATTTAGTAGCTATCAATCACATTGTATTTCTGTTTGCAGGCATGTATACCATTCTCGAAGAGAAAGTTATTTTCAGAGGGGTGGAACCCACCCTCTGCTACACCTATCCCAACACAATAATCTTGAGCGGAAATGGTAACATTTGATTACATTACTTGACAACCTGAAAAAAATAATGAATTTTGGTGAAAAGAAAATTAAAATCTGCTCACCCCTTCGCTCGGTAGGTGTGAAAAACCATTTGGGGTAGTACTTTTTTTAAATTTCAGTCCAGCAAAAATAATTGTAAAATTATATGATATAACTTCTTAAACCACTTGAAATAATTGTAATCTGTGGATTAAAGTGTAAAAATTATTTTTAAAATTACCAACACAAAATTTCACCCATAAATGTTTTCTAAATTTTCAAGGGTTGAAGACTTTTTTTTTTAATGAGACAATGTAGCTTGTGATAACTCATCGGAAGGCCCTTTGAGTGACAAGTAATTTGGTAAAATAAAATAAAAACTGGTTTGCTGGTATTGAAGTTATGATTAAAAATGTGGTTTTTAGGTAATGTTGGGATATGTGTTAGTGACCCAAAGCATTAGGTCAGAAATTTGGCGGATTCTGCTGTGAAAGATGCGTGTATTCAGCCTCCTTTCACCACCCAAGCTACTACCTTTGATTTTATTAATCATATTAAATAATCACTGCGAGCAAGGTGGCAAAGTGGCTGGAGGGCTGTTGTCGATAGTTAACTTCGGCGGATTAAAGACTCAGTGTTGCCGTGGGGCTCCTCTTGCAGGAGCTCTCATCGTGAGGAAGTGGTCCTCTGCCGGTTACGGTTGGGGCATATGAGGATCACACACGAATATCTAATGTCGGGAGGAGACCCACCCCTGTGCACACGATGCAACTGCCGCGTGACTTAGCACCACATTCTCGTGGACTGCGTATGTTATCCGGCATTGCGTCATCAGTCTAATATACCCAGCAGCATTCGTGATGTCTTGGGTAATGATGGCAGGGTTTTGGAGCGAATGTTTCTCTTTTTTCATAGTACTGGGTTACTCCAAAGGATTTAATATACTTATATATGTTTTTCTGTAAGGAGAGTTTTTTAATAATTTTAACCTTTATTTTCGATTTGATTTTTTAGTTTAATTTTACTTTCCGGGGTGGGGATTTTTGCACAACCCATCAGAGTTGGGTAAGTTT
Source organism: Lycorma delicatula (assembly GCF_047948215.1). Lineage (NCBI taxonomy): Eukaryota > Metazoa > Arthropoda > Insecta > Hemiptera > Fulgoridae > Lycorma > Lycorma delicatula. The sequence goes on from NC_134462.1 coordinate 123,402,054, forward strand.
TTATACTTTCTTTATTCTATTATTTTATCTTTAATGTTTTGTCAACTTTGTCTGTGATATTAGTTTTGGGTTTTATTTTGCCTTCTTGGCTTGTTTTAGTAAATTTTTATTATAAGATTAATATTACATTTGCACCTTGTATAGCTTATTATTTTGGAGTTATATTACCCTTTTAATAATACCTACCGGGTGATGATAACGCCAAAGCGTTTTTCGCCCACAATCAACCAAAAAAAAAAAAAAAAAAATTGTACATTATTCTTAAAAAATATGGGTTTTATGTTTGTTTCTCCAGCATTGAAATAAGGTGGCAGCAATAAACGCAGCATTATAACATTAACATACAAAAAAAACTAATAATAAGGTACCTACTTCTTTGCTGGTTAACATGTTGAAAAATTGATTACCAGATAAACTTAATAGCTGAAAAAAAAACTAATTTATAAATGAATAATTTTTAATAAAAAAATAATTAATGCTTAAATTCTAATGACTATTTATACCATTAGTAAAGTAAAATTTCCATTATTATAAAGCAAACATTTCAATTAACAATTGGATATTTTGAGTTCAAAAGTTGGCTACTGCACTATACAATTTTAAAAAGCTGAAGATCCCATTTTTGGTATTTGCTTGTTATGACAGGTTATAATTTTCTGCCAGTTATTGAAATCTTAGTTTCTATGGAAAATTTTTGCAAATTGTTTTCTTTCATATTGTATGTAATTAGTGGCAAAAAGTATTTATTTTATATTTAATTTGCCATATATTTTTTTTGAATTGTGTTCTAAGTTAAAATTGGCATTTGGTTTGTGTTATGTTCTAACGTTTGGCCTTTCATTTTTTGTCTTTTGTAAATTTGCTTTGCTAAGCTAAAATAACTTACTATCTAGAAGAAAGGACTGAACTAATTTTTACAAACGGAGAACAAAATAATATGCTAGAACTGCCAAAGCGTATAATGAATGGCATCTAAATAAAAATGTTTCACACTTACATTGTAAAACTTGTAAAAAAATTCCAAAAAACAGATTCTGTATGAGTAACAAAACATGCACGGCAAAAGATGTTAGATAAATTAACTGTGGTTGGAATTTTTGGGAAATGTAATAGCAAACCTTAGAGCTCAATTCGTAAACTATCCCGTAAAACTGGGGTTTCTTTATGGTTCTGTTTTACATTACATTTTACATTACATTAAAATATAATAACACTGTATCCCAACATAACCTAAAAAAAATATTAATATAAAAAATAACACATTTGTAATCATTACTCGAATACCAGCTAACCAATCTTTATTTTATTTATACCAAATTACTTGTCATTCAAAGGGCCTTCCAATGAGATGTTACAAGCTACACAGTCTCATTTAAAAAAAATAAGTTTCAACCCTTGAAAATTGAGAAAACATTTAAGGGTGAAATTTTGTGTTTGTAATTTTTAAAATAATTTTCACAGTTTTAATCCAAAGATTATGATTATTTCAAATGGTTTAAGAAGTTATATCACGTAATTTTATAATTATTTTTGTTACACTAAAATTTAAAAAAATTACTATCCCAAATGGTTTTTTGCACCTTCCAAGCAAAGGGATGGACAGATTTTTATTTTATTTTCGCCAAAATTAATTATTTTTTCGGGTTATCAAGTAATGTAATCAAATGTAACCATTTCCATTTAAGATGTTTGAGTTGGGGTAGGTGTAGCAGAGAGGGTGGGTTCCACCCCTTTGAAAATAATTTTAAAAAAGCTCCCCCGAGGATGGTATACATATCTGCAAACAGAAATACAATGCAACTGATAGCTATTAAATAATAAAAGTTGTAACTTTTCAAATGATCACTCGGTAATGGGTTTGATGACAGTGTACAGTTCAGTAAAACTATTACTATGCATAAATTTAAAGAAAGCACATTAGTAATGATAAGCCAGAAATGACTGGAACTTGTGGAATTACAACAGTCAATAACTGTACAAGGTCTGTTCAGAAAATAATTGAACTTTATCTTTTTAATCTTTATTATTAATTTTACAAATTGGTCATTACATATTGGTCCTTGTTCTCTTCAAACTACTCCCTCCCCTATTCACACAGTTTTCCCAGCAATGTCTCCATTTCACAAAGCAGTCTTGAATAGTTTCATTTCAAATGGCCTTTAATGTCATCAATAGTCGCAAAGTAGTGTCCTTTCATTACTGACTTTAATTTTGAAAATAAGAAAAAAATCGCCAGGAGCCAGGTCTGGCAAGGAGTGAGGCTGAGGTAGGACAGCCATCTCACAAAACTGAGTGTGTGGCAGCATTGTTGTGGTGAAGGAACTACAAGTCTCACCACAACTCGGGTCTCTTTGAGGATTTTTTTCACATAATTGTTGTAAAATGCCTTGATAGTATGTGTAGTTCACTGTTTAACCTTGAGGAAAGAATTCAAAATGCAAATTCAATTAAAATAGGGAAAAAACTGAGAGCATCACTTTGACATTGGATTGAGATTGACGTGCTGTCTTGGGGTGTGGAGATTCTTTGTCAATCCGTTGTGATGATTAAACGTTTATCTTGATATATGTAAACCCAGCTTTTATCTCGTGTTATGATCCTTTGCGTGAATGCTTCATCATCATTAGCTTGTTCAAGAAGTTGCCGACAAACGTCCACTCAATGTTCTTTCTGCTGTTCAGTCATCAAATGAGGAATAAACTTTGCTGCAACTTGATGCATGTTCAATTTTTCAGTCAATATGTCATGGCATGATCCAATCAAGATGCTAACTTCTTCTGCAAGTTCTCTAACAGTCAATTGGGGATTTGCATGTACCAGATCGTTGATTTTCTGAATATAGGTGTCATCAGTTGAAGTCTAAGTCCTTCCTGGTTGAGGGTCATCTTCAATTGACTGACAATCACTTTTAAATTGTGAAAACCATTCGTAACATTGCGTCCAGAATATCGTTCCATAAGCTTGTTTCAAAAGTTGAAATGGTTCTATGTGGTTTCCCTGGTTTCATGCAATATTTTATGTTATATCGTTGCTCCTGAAAATCGTTCATACAAAAATCGCTATTTAAACATGTTGCACTCAAATAACAATAACATGAAAACTAAACGAGATATCAAAAATCCAAGAACATATGGTTACAGAGGAGATTATGTGAAACACAATGCTACCAACCACACTTCACTAAATATCTCTGTTTGCACATAATTATAAATGTTTTTTTTTTCTGAACAGACCTCATATTCTTAAAATCAATGTCATTTGTCCTAGTAAGTGGGAACCTCATTGTAGGCCCTACAAGGGATTACAATTGTGAACTATTAGGTTTGGATTGAATAAGAGCTCAATCCTTAGACAATGACAAGCATCTTCTTTGTCACTGAATCAAACAATACAATCATGTATATAATAAAAAATCTGTGATTTCATGTCTAGGTACATTAATGTCCAGTAGACTTTCTTAGGCTCCTTTACATTTATAGAATTCTCAAGTGTGATACTTCCTGATAGTAAATAGGTCATTATTTTATCAAAACACATGACTAGAAAGTTTAGGCAGGTACAGTTGAATAATTTGTATCCATGCTGGAAGTGAAAAAAGTAATGATCTTTCACTAATACGTCAATAAATTGTAACTTCACCATGCCAACAGATATGCTCTAAGGCTTATTCCAAGAAAGCATAATTTCCAAAACTTATGGATCTCCTGCTAACAAAAATTATTCTAATAAAACGTTTGGTCGTTATTTAGAAAGATGATGTGCATTTAAAAGTCAATAATCTTGGCATATATTGTTTTCACTATGCTGTTGTAAATATTAAAAGTGTCAATTTATTGGAGTTTTTCACTTATATAAAAATGAAAAATCAATCAAAAACTTACATATTCCTATAGCAGTGAGGGTAATATTTTTAACATAATTAAATTACAAAATGAAATAAAATGAACTTCGTACGATATCAAAAAACATAACCTAACACTTGCTAACCTTGTCTAATTTACCATAAATATTAAATTGGCCAATTGTTAGGCTAAGTCAATAATTGTATACAATAACCAATTACTTAATCTGAGAATAATGTATATAACACTTGTACACTGAATTATAAAATATTTTGAGTGTACTGTATAACTTGCGAGGGACATATCTTGGTGAAAGGTGTCATATTTACCCTTTTTTTGATGCTGTAAATTTTTTCTATTAGACTAGAGTATATAAAAATATAGTTTTGAATAATACTGTTTGGAGTTGGTATCCTCATGGCTCTAGCCTCTGCAGCTTTTTTCGCACTACATATTGGGCTACAGAATGTTTTACACAGACACACACTTTACAGCAAAAACACTGCACAGATTATAACATATACCCTTTCATAGCAACACCTTACACTTTGACTCTGTAATATTCTGACACCTTAAGAAGCGCAACTGTAACCCGAGGTGGAAACTATCGTGTGCCAATCGACGGATGGCTCTATGTAGTAAGTCTCAATCCAGGGTGAACCCACTTGTATGAAGCGCTAGCTCCAGTATGCTTGCACTCTGTTGGAATAATCTCATATATTGTCGGTACATATGGGAACCTTATGTCAGTCCCATCAAAAATCTTTCTGTGGTTCTGGTCCACCTGAAAAACTAACAAACCCAGCAGCTTAAAAAGACTTCCAGCAATCTTGTCAGCCAAATATGAGTCAGGAGATAATAAAACAAGAGATAAAAGAAAGACTGCTAAAATATTAATTATATGGTTTATTGTAGTTAAGTATACGGGCGAAGATAAATCATTGCAAAGGTTTCACCCTTAATACACAAGTGATTGTTATAGCTTGTGGCTCTCCAAAGTCAATTATAAAACTTAGGAGTGGTGCTCTGTTTACTGAGTGAGTGGTGATGAATACAGTCATAAGCTTCTAGCCCTTATGTTCATGTAGAAGGATGAAGTGGAGCCACATAATTTCTTAAATGCCGACAAGAGAGTGATCTTTTGCAGTGACTTGGCTGGTACTGAACCATCAGAAATATCCAAAGAACTGTCACGTCTGTTAACAGGATAATGAGAAATGAGAAGGGTATTTTATTTTTTTTGTTTAACCTCTGGGACCACCGTTAAGTATTGCTAATGGTGGTGCCGAAGGTTAAACAAAAAAGAAAAAAAAGGAGAATGGTGTTGATGTAACACCATTTTCTATTCTGATGGTCCCTGAGCAAATAAAAATTTGCTACCTCTCTTTCCGTGTGCAACCATACACACCAAAATTGGTTGCACAAAGGAACAAGTTTGTGTGCGTTGCAGCTGCATGTGGCAAATGATGCACTGAGACTAAAACTTGTATAAATTATAAGTGTTTACATTTGGTAAGGTCTCAAGAATGCTCTCTTTGTAAGGAAGAACAGGTTATATAAAGGATTATTACTGAACAGAAAGTATACTTTCTTGTGGCTTGTAGGAATAAATTACCTGAACTTGAGGAATCAGCCTGGTGTTAGTTTTGTCCGGGTTATCTCTAACAATGTTCAAAAGCAGAATGAGTGCATATTGTGCAAAGAACTGACCAAATTGGTCCACGCTTTGTCAGACCGGGTCAAGCCCCTCATTCCTGCTATTGCAGCATTGAGTACAGGCAAAAAGGAGATTTTTGGTAGAAACACCCACAGTGGTTCACTGAAAACTTCAGTTGGTACACCACCCAATGGAATTCCTGCTGCACCAGCTTCATAGCAAACTACTAAGATCCCAATGAAGGGATCGACAAAAAAAATTGTCACCTGGTGTGGCATTTCCGGCCTCTAAATCCCCACCACCATCTCAAGATCTCTTTAAAGGTGAAGTGTCTAAAGAAACAAGGCACTTCCTTAAAGTCTTAAGCACTTAAAAGAAAATCCGGATAATTGATAAATAATCTGCAAGTAGTATTTTACATACAAAGGGAAAAAACTGTATGTGTAAAGGTATTATTCATTGGAATGTTCGCAGCCTCTGTTCTGGACGTAAGGATATTGAAATCCTACTAAAGGAAGAAAATCCTTTAATACTGGTCTGCAAGAAATATGCCTCTGTCTCTAGGATGAAGTGTCTTTTCATGGATAAGTCTGCAAGAGATGTGACCATCCACCTGAGGGTAGAGGATGAAATATTTTCTTAAAGAAAATCACATTGACCATGCGGATTCAGCTGAATACAAACATCCCTGCAGGCTTAGTAAAGATACTGGCACCATTTAAAATGAATATTTGCAACTTATATCTTCCCCCTATTTCCTATATTGGTGAAGATGATCTGTACTGCCTTTTTTTACATTCCTTTACCCTGCCTAATAATTGGTGATTTCAATGCCCATCACTATTTGTGGGGCTCACCTCTTCCCAAAGCACTATAGCTGATCGACTGAGGCAGAACTTCGATCTCTGCTTATTAAATGATAGATCATACAAGTTTGCCATCTTCATCAGGTACACTCTTCTGCATTGATTTGTTCTTGTGTTCAATATCTGTACTTCCACATCTTACCTGAAACAATTCCAAAAAACTTCTTCGAAACCAATTGCAAACCATTTGTCACTTCAGCTGGTAATAATGATTTGACACGGAGAAATCCGACGTTTAACGCAGTGTTCTCCAAGCAACATCTTAATCAATATTAGGAACAGCCATGATCTACTACCCCACTACGCATCAGAGCTATCACCTTTTCTTATCTCTAAATCTAAAATTACCTCCAATTCCTCCTGTTACTCAACATTATTACCCCGTTGTGGCCTTCTTTTGTAGATAATTGCTTTGGTTTTTGTTGACACTACAAAAAATACACAAATTTGGTTATCTTACAAGAAAAACAATGTAATATAGTAAAGAGCGTAAATCTAGATGTTTGTGTACTGATGTACAGATGGCTCTAAACATGTTATATTTATTAGTTCTGATTTGTGGTTGGCAATAGAACATACATATTTGGCCTTTCCAGTAATTTCATCACATAGCTGTATGCTATTAATAAAGTCTTAAATATACTTAGCCTAACATTCAGACACATATTTGTCTGCTCAGATTGCAGATGATCAGTCCCTTGTGCGCCAGACACACTGTTGTCCATAACAGTCTATTATTTCAAAAATGGCTCAGCATAACACAAGTGTGTTTTTACTGGATCCCCAGCCTGTTTGGAATTTCAAGCAATGAGTGTGCTCTGATGATGCAGCAAAAGAGGTTTGTTTACAGCCAGCCTTCTTTCACTAATCGAATTGTTTCTGAAGATGGTGGTTCGTGAAGAGTGGCAAAGTGAATGGCATGCTACCATCAACAATAAGCTTGTCCAGATAAGGAGAATGTGTCACTGTGGGGCCCCTCATCCAGGAGTAACCGATAAGAGGAAGTCATTATTTGCAATCTGCAAATAGCCCACACTAGACTCACTCATGGAATCTTATGCCTCAGACCTAAAACCACCTGTTTGTGTTCACTGTGACTGCCAACTGATCATATACCATATACTTGTAGACTCTATTATGCAGTGTTGTGTTGGAAATTAAGTTAGATTTTTAATACTGTTTTTTATTGTGGTTTTATTTTGCTTTTGGCATACCCAGTAGACGTTTTACATCGGTTTAATTTTTAATTGCTTACTATATTATATTGTCTGGGCGGAATAATGACATTTCAGTGTGCACCCAGGAAAAACATTCCTTTCTCATATGTTACAAAAAAGGAAAACAAATTCATCATTATTATTACAACAAAATAAGGTAAAATTTAAAAACAATGATAAAGCAACTTTTTTTTTGTTTATTGATGATTAACATGATGACCATAACATATGCCAAGACTTTTGATTGTGCATTGTCTTTCTAAATATCAAAATATCACCCAATTTTTTTCTGTGTTAATATCTGAAAAATATTTGACAAAATAATCCTCAAAAGCATTTCTGCTATATTACTGTAACAATCATTTGATGGGCAGAAGAGTTGGTATCATACTTTAATTAGTATATATGGATGTGACAGCTGCTTCAATCCTTTGCCTCAAATGGGGTAGATCAGTTAGTAGCAGAGTCAACATATACAAGTTTTTACAACATATATTATATATTCCAGATTTATATCGTTAGCTAATGTCCTGTCTAAAACTACACCCAGCATTCATGCTATAAGGTAAGGTTTAAATTGGTCTCATAATTGTGTTGTTTTTCTGAGCATAAAATTATGGTATCTATATTAAAAATATGATAGAATGATTACTTTGGGCACTAAATGTATACATATGATCTGGGTGCTATAGGACACTATACAATATCATACATTAGATATTTTTGTAATGTAAAAAAGTATTTAAAGGATAATCATTACAACAAACAATACTACCAACTAAAAGAATTTTAATAACAGAAGTGTTATTTACTGTTCAAATTATATTTAAATTATTCTTCCAAAGGATCTTTAAAACTAGTTATGTATAACTGAAGGCACTGCTGTTACTGGCTGTCTTAACAATATTAGGAAAACTACCATAAAAACTACTGTAGGAAAATATTAGGAAAACTACTTTAAAATATATCTGAATGATATTCCCTACCGAGTAAAATTTATAGTATTAGTAGATTTCATCTAGTTTAAGTGTGCTGATATCTTAATTTTCATGTGTGTTGCAATAAATGTTTATATGTGCAGATCCTGTTTCTATATTTCCAAAAGAATCACCTTTGGCAACAGAATCATCCACTGTTTCATGTATTGTCTGTATGTGTCTTTATATCTGTGTTTGAATTTAGATCCAAATCTTCCCAATATAATATTTAATGCAATCTGCAATTTGATTTGGATAAAACTGGGTCATTGTTTGTTGTTAGTTTAGTGTGTGCTTATGTAGTCTGTTGTAGTTTTGAAAGTAATAAAATAATATTTTTTCAAGAAAATGTTGCAGTTTTGTAAAATGTATTTCCTCTCACTAGATTTGGTTTTTATTTTACTTTATGTATCATTTCTTTAAATAATGAAACCCATTCATCTGTGCCAGGTTTTGAATTCTTCAGTGTAGTTGTTGAATGAAAAAGATGTGTGCTTAAGTGATGTGATAAGTTTGCTACTTTGATATGGTGAGGTAAAGAAATAAGTATTTGCTGTGATCATATTTGGATCATATTTAAATGAGTATTTGTATTTTTGTATAATATTAAAATTTTTGAATGCATTTATTGGATCAAACATTACCAGTAAATATAGCATTAGTAGTGTGCATTAAAAAATAATAATGTGGTTTTATTCTAGATAATGCATTCAATAACTAATGACAAGGTTTTTAAAAGGTCATGTACTAAGTATATTATTTAATTCAATGCTTATGGTAGTTACTGAATGCATAATTTAGAATAGAGCCAAATTAGTTTTTAATGCATACTACTAATGGTATACATTAGTGGTAGATGTTTGATCCAAAAAATGAATTTAACTCAACATTCTTATAAAATTATATTGAAATAAACTTTCAGAAAAGAAAGGTATTTCAATATATACAAACAAGTTTTTAAAATTATCTTTAATCTTACCACTAAGACAGTTATCCCCTCCCCAGGGCCACATCATTTTAAATTTACCTCTCTGTGATGACACGTCAAGGGTGTGTTGTCAAACAAGAGCGGAATAATTGTGCCAGTGAATCATCTGTATAAAATGTTCCTATGGCCTCAAATTACTCACTTTAACTATACAACCAATACTGGTAAGAAACAATACTTAACATTAATTAGTTTAAAAACATTTTCAAGTATTTAACCAATTTAGATCAAGTTTAATTTCACACATAACTGTTAATAACCTCAATACAGTTTATTAATAATAATTCCAATGCCGGTTAGATCAAGTGAGATTCAAGTGTTATCTATTTTCTGTTTGTTGCTTATAACTAATATAACTTTTTTGTTTCAGAACTAATGTGTATTTCGTACAATAAGTTATTGCAAACTAATAAATACAATGGATGATAAATCTGAAACTAATATTTACGTAAAGAATGAAATTTGTTTCGAAAATAAAGATAACAGTTCTACAGAAAAGAACTACGATTCGTCTGATGTAGCAATGAATCCTGCGGAAGATATGGAATATAATGATTCCAATGATTTTTTAAATCATAATGACGATACGTTTCACGAACAAGAACAAAGTTCTTCTTTAACAAGGAAGGATTCGTCTGAAACGTACGAAGAAAATGACGAACAGCCTGATTCGCAGACCGAAGGGCCAAGTGTAATTAATAATCTTATGACGAAAATTGTAAATGAAAGAATAAAGGTAAGTATAAGTGCTTTTTAGTCTTTCTTTTTTGAATCGATAAGTTCAGGGAATTTATTTCGTTTGTTTTATTTATTTTCAGGAGTTGCTGGACATGCCAGATGTTGCCAACTTTATAAAAAGTAAAAAGAAAGATTCTGTATCTTAATTTTGTTAATAAAAATGTGTATTATTTTATTTTCGTGTTGTTATTTAAAATCATTTTTATGGGTTGTGGAAAGTTTAAAATTTGTAATCCAAATTTGAGTTACAAAAATAATTTTATTGGTTTGAAAATATTGATCATCTTGCATTAAATAATTAACTAAAACCGAATAATATCATTAAATTATTTTTATCTTACAACTACACAACATAATTTAAGTATTTACTTCCTGGTACAATATTTAACATGGTTTCTCATCATTATTATTATTATTCTTTGCGTAGAGGGTAGTTCAGGACGTATATCGCCATATGTTAAAGCAAAACAGCTTGGTTTATAGGATTTTGTTATTAAACTATATATGTCATTTTTAACTGTATAGATTCTTGTTTCCTCCTAATTTGCTTTGTGCGTGTTTTAAATATGCATTATTGTTACTCTTTTCGATGTTGCAACTTACCGTTGGTTGTGAAATGACATTAAAAATATAGGTCTAGACCTATTTGGAACTGCAGTGTTGAAGGCCAGCTGCACTGTCAGGATCTTTTGTTATACCTAGTGGATGATATATATAATTTTCAAGGAGATAAGATCGGCAGGTAAATTAAACATTGCTTTACACTCATAATTTATTAATATCTTACCTTGGGGTATGGATTTTTATCACAGCTAATTAAATTTTGGTACGTAATCGATGGGTTTTACATTAACCTATTAAAACGATGTTTATCAATACTCGGCCTCCTTTTACCTGCGTTTGAAATTTTGAATGAGGAAGCTTTATCCATAATAATGTGTTTTTCTTTTAATTGTTTGCAATTAATTTTATAGTGTGCACTTCCCAAGAGGAAGTTTTTAAATCGCGTCATGTCATGATTCTTATCATAAGTTGAAAAACTTGTAGCATCTGAAAAGTGCATTTGTCCTCTTGTTAAGGTAAGAAATTTTACTTGAGTTTATAATTTAGCAAAGTTCTAATTATAATTTAAAATTAAATTCATCAACCTCTGACATTAATATAACTTTTATTATTTGAAAAGTATAGTTACTTTTTACCAGGTTAAACAAATTTAATGGTAAAACTAATGTTATGATACTACCCTCATTATTCTTGATTATGTTCTTTGAAATAATTTCTTTTTTTAATTCTGTTGGTCGAAACCAGAATTATAAACGGTCCGTTGCATTGCATGTATTCAATTACCCATCCGTAACTGTTGTTAAGAATTCTTTAATTTTTTTTATACATCATATTGCTTCATGAGAGTGTATTATTTTTGTGACCTAAAATTATAAACCCTAAAATTACAAATACCTAAACAATTATAAAGTAACTACTGCAATCCTATTTGTAACTAATCCATAGTTTTGATAAACTGTAATATAAAGTCATTTATATTTTGTCACATACTGTAGAATAGAATTAGATATCAAGAAATATGTATTTTATCTTTATCTTTGCAAGTATATATCCAATTGCAGAATTCTTTTTTAAAATTAGAATTAGGAATAAATGTTAAAAAAAATCTAGTTAAATTTTGGAAACCCAAAATCAGTTTGAATACGTGAATAGCTGCTGATGCATCAAGTGATGAAAAAGGATATGATGAAATTATAAAACTACATTACCATATTCACTGAAACGGGACATATGTTTTGGGTATTCTGATGACCTCAATTCTGCTTGTAAGCATATTAATTATTGTGAATTTATTTTTAACCCTTTTTTTTTTATGGTGGTTGGCTTTTAAACTATGTTTATGTGGTGAGGTTGATTATAGACTGAACCAAAATTTTAATCAGTTTCATAAAGATCTCTCATCCATGCCATTGTAGCTTTCATCGTTTACTAGGGGCCTTTATTGTTACATTGTTATTGGAGGTAGTTGTAATTTTGCTATTTTTCAAACTAGAGTGATCATATTTGTAAAAATCTGTTAATTTGTTTTTTATTTAGTATATTACTGTTGTATATTTTTTTGTGTTGTGCTTGTGCACTCTTTTAGTTCATATCTGGTGTTTGTTGTGTTATGTAGAATTTCTCTTATTGTTAATATTACTGTACTTGAATCTGTCTGTATGATCTGATTAATTTTTTGCTTGAACCACATAGAGAATTAATAAATATAGTAGCACTCTTACAAAAGCACTTTTGCATAACTGGTAATATCAACATGTTTTTAGCTACATTTAGATATGAAATAACTTATGTAGTTTTTTTAATAATTTAATAGTTCATGAAACAAATGTTTAAACTAATTTTACCACCAAATTGTTAGAAGAAATATAAACCACCATAATTGAAAACTACTCAGTCCTTGTCATGGATAAAAAAAAATATGATGCATAAAAAGAAATGTAATGTATTTGAAATTGGCATTTATCTGTGTTTTGTAAGAAACTGCTGTAGATAAAAACAAATTCTGTATGAGTGACATGAAACTTATATGGTTTCAATCAGAAATTAAAAAAGTAGTTCATTATTGAAGTAAATTGTGATTAGAAAATACTGATTGTCACATTTTAATCTGATATTATGATGGAATAATCTATATCCCCTTTATTCCTTTTCCTTTTATCTTTACTTTATTCCTACAAACTGCCAGCTGTTAACAAATGTGGTGTGGTAATAGCCATGCTGTTTTAAAAAAAAATCAGTCATTTATGTTGCTCAATTTACTACATGTATTTCTTTAATAAAAAATTTTTCTGTGCAAGTGAATTTAACCGTTAACATTTTATTTTTCATAGTTGTAATTGCTGTGAACACAGGTGCAGACTCTTGCTTGAAGATATAGTAAAACTGATAATTCCTTTTTGATCAGATGGCAAAAAAAAATTGGTTTTCCAGTAAGAACTACTGGATGTTAGTAGGTATGACAAACAACATTGCTACTAGATGGAAGTATTATTGTGTTTCAAATCTGTGATCTGCTGGTCATTACAATTTTAGTCTTAAGGTGAAAAACAGTACTCAAAACTTACTGATTTTTTATAATTCCCTAACAAAGAAAACAGTGCTGTGTAGTGCGTATATTTGAGGAAGCTGGGTCTGTAAAAAATATATAAATTCCTCAACTAGCCTGTTGATCTTGTTTTGTTTAGCTGAAATCTTTGCCCTGATCCGTGAACGTGTTACTGAACATTTGAGAATCTTAGTTAAATAATGTTTACAGGATTATCAAGATTAGCATAAGACAAATTTTGAGGAAAATATGTCTTACATATATTTAAGATTTAGTTGACACAAGAATTGAAGTATGCAATATTGTAAAAGAGCAGTTTGGAAAGTTTGATACAGAGATACCGCTAATAGGTCCAAATGGTGATTTGTAGTTAATGTAATATCAATTAGATGGGATACTAAATAGTTTCCAACATGTCTTCTCAGTTATTTAATTGTTGTACTTAAGAGGTAGTAAGCGAGTGTTGTTTTGTGCAAAATGGATAAAATTGAAATTTGAGCAGTAATAAAATATTTTGAATGAAAGGTTTAAACCCGACAGATAAGGAATTATATTTAACATTAAATGAATCTTCGCCATTGTTTTCGATGGTAAAAAAGTGGGCAGCTGAATTCAAATGCAGTCAAAACTCCATCTTTCATGATGAGCATTCAGGATGCCCTGCAACTGCCACAACCAATGAAAACATCGCAAAAATTCACTATATTGTATTAAAGACGATTGAAGATATGCAAGCTTACAGAAATTTCAAAAATATCAGTAGACTGATGGCCATGATTGATAGATCTGGATTTGGTTATGTGGTTTCAACAAGATAATGCAGATCCTGTTGAGCTAACGATGTAACGGCTACAATGCAAATAAAAATCAGAGGGAGAGTTCTTTCATGAGACAGTGTCAACTGCCTCCATGATCTTATTGCTTGACAATGGTAGAATATTTTCTTTGTCACATAAAAAGTACATTATGTCCTAACAATCCAAAACTATTAATGAGACAACATTCAATTTCTAATTTTTCAACCATATTTATGCTTAAATGTCGTTGAAAATTCTAATAAAAGGGCAACTATATGTAAAAATTACTGCTTCCAATATCATTTTTCATGCATAGTTTTAATTTGTTGTATCATTATTTGAAATAATGTTCAAGGTTTTCTAAATTTAATTATGTTTTATTAATAAAAATTAACCGGTAGTTTATTAGAAAATGTATTATTAACTAGTTTCCCATCACAGCTTTACCTGCTGCTCTGTGTGGTTACTTGCATTTTCTATAGCAGTCAATCTTTTTATTTTATGTTTTTAGTTAAATAACCAGAGGCAGGTGCAGCCAGTCACATACAGTAATGGTGGGATTGGCTGTGTTGGTTGAACTGCAGTGCTGTTTGCACACCTTAAAAAAATTTGAATTAAAAAAATCTGAAAATGGTTTTTAAATCATTATCTGAAGAGTATTTGTAAGTTCAGATCTACTGAGTATCTCGTTCAGTGAAGTCAGGATTAGGAAAATTTACAAATCATTGTTCAATATTTTTTCTTTCTTCAACCACTTTCAAGGTCAAATTTCAAAAATATAGAAATTCGTTTATTGCAATGAAGATTAAACTTGCCAAAAAAAACAGGGTTTCAAAAAAAAATCAAAAATCTATTTTAACCTTTGAAACTTGGAATTTCAAAAAATCTAGAAATTGGTTTTTAGATATTCACATAAATATTAAATACATACACAAAAAAAAATTAAGCTGATATGTCCATTTGTTACTGAGAAATTAAAAAAGAAAGTAAATTTCATTGTTACTGCATTTTACCTCTTTAAACATGGAATTTAAAAAAAAAACGTTTTTAGAGTGTAATTACACCATATGAAGAACATGTATACCAATTTATCATCAATAGTTTTTACTTGGTGTTGATTATGAATCACTCATGATAGGTTGTCTTCAATTTCAATTAGACCTCTATTGAAAGTACTTCTACTGAAAAATATCTTTGGAGCAGCTTGCCGTAAGACGAAGCACGAGAATTTAGCAGGTCGCCATGTAGCAGCCCAAATGAAAAGTGCAGCACAACAACAGATTATTTATTATTTACATGTTTTAATAAATAATTTTTAATATTTAGACAATATTTTTGAATAGATCGAGAGAGTACCTGCTACATGTTAAAGTTAGCCTACAACTTATTAACAAATACTATGTGTGATTTTTGAAAATCAGATGATTGTTTACAGAGATGTAAGAGCACCCCATTGCACTTCCTAAAACAGTGCCTCTGGGGCACCCCATTTGTTTCCAATTGATGGGGATTATTGGTGCAGCCTCCAAGGTGCTCACCTTCTTCGCCCTGTAGCCTCACACGTAGTCCCATGGGAAGCCCGTTATTGTTAAAGAGAAGTTTATTTAATATTATTTTATTTAACATAAATTTAATCGTATTATTTTTGTAATGTTATTCATTCGATTGTTTTCGAATCATTCAATTCAAACCCAGTTCACAGTTCACTAAAGTTTGTGCTTCAATCATCAAATCTCCACTACTACATATACATATATTTTTTTGTTTCTTTTTTCTTTTGAGATGAATATATCAAAAAACCTTAGTTATGCCAAGAAACATGAGAAAAATTTGGTCGTGTAGTTTTTTATCCCAAACAAGCAAAATCCTTCCTCCTTATATAATAATGTAGATTAAGGCTATAAAGACTATAAAATATTTTGAAGTTAATAGATTGGCCTAGAACAAAAAGGATTACTGATCTGTTCATGTAACCCAGTCAAATGATTTATGAAAAAATGTTTCATTTTTGTGATTATTGAAAAATATATAACATTCCATATTTTATGCGTTAGTTAATATACATAAATTAATTTATAACAAACAATTTTAAAATAGAAACAAATTGATTCATATTGATGTTTTAATGCAATTTTAGAACAAATATTAAGATATTCTAATTTATTTATACATACACACATCGTAATTACAACTCTGTGATTGTACGAAAGATTTGGGAGTACAATAAGCCTGTCTTACTATAACTGTTATATGCTGGAAAGACATAGAGGGATTGTGATTTTCTTCTCTTTCCATGGAGGAGATAATTCAGAACTCAGACACATCTGTTTTTTCAAAATTGCACCATCTACTGGCCACCATTCTGTTATTTAGTTTTATTTGGTTCTAATTACCAAATAAAACCAGGCCAGGAATGTATGTTCAGTAAAAAAATATTAATATTTTTAATTTTGAATACTAATATTCAGTAAATGTATAACCAATAAATCCAGGAATGTAACCAGTTATCAATACAAGGCAGCTCCCAAACCAGTCAATGAAGCTAATATAGATTACATATAAAATATATATTCAGTTTAAAAAATGAAGTAATTAAATCAGAAAAGTTGATTGTAGATGGAAAAGAGTCAAGTAAAGTAGAATTTCTGGATGGATGTAGAAAGAATTTTTTATTTATTTAAAAATGACGTGGTAGGGAACTGGTAAAAATTGTAATAAAATTGATTGAAGTACATAGCAGGAAAGGAAGAATTGTCAAAGAAGTGTAGTGTAGTAAATGAGAGAAAACAGTAATTGTAGTGTTCATAGATATAAAGTTTTGAAAAAGTAAATACTTTAGTTATTAAAATTCAGATCAGCAGTGGAAGCTACAGTTAATGAACATATAGGTAGCCTCGTTTATAATTTTATGAAATTGCACATAAAAGATCAGATCATTTGTGTTGAGACGATGATTATTAGTTAAAAAACAGACATTACAAATATTAACATCCTGACCCACGTATGGGAAGACACCTGCTTGTGATAATCCTGGTTGCCACACCATCTCCGTTCCTAGCCCCGATGGGCTGCACCCTCTAAACTTGATATCACAACACTGATATTAGTTTGGCCTCTGTCAGGATGTTACCAATGCAAATACCTTAGAGACATTTCCATCAGTGTATTTACACAACCTGTTGTCGCCTTTGTATGGCCTCTTCCAACCACAGCCGCCTACTATAACTTACAACCCTCAACTATCAAATTAACAGATTCGTGGAAGCGCAATCCTCGCGCCTTCCTTAACATTGAAGGTTTCTCACAAAGATTCTTCCTATAGCTAACCTTCAATTAGGGTATACAGTCATTACTTGTGTCTTTAAACACCAAAAATACTATCCTCATACCAACTAAACAAATATTGATCACAATAATGACAGTTTTGTTGTATAATTCAATTTACTTAAAGTCCTCTTGATTTACTTGAAAATCAAAAAAACAGATTAACAAATTTAATAAACCTCTAATAAAAACATAACCTATCCTTTACACCCTCCCACACTGCAGCTCCATCACTGAGTTCTCCTCACAGCCATTCTTATCCTAACAAATATGTAAGCTAACCAGGGCTGAATGCCAAAATACCTATCTTCACAAAATAAGCACCTAGGTGGGGCTGTAGCCACTCAGGTTGCAATTCTATTTATACATCTATAACAGCATCAGACCTGCTCAGCCATCCTCCACAGGGCTAAGAATCTAAGGAAGCCAGCACCAATGTTCCATTCCCTTTTGAATTTCCTTTTAACTTTCAGATCAAAATCACAATTGATCCTCGCAAAGAATACCAGAAATAATAAGGATCGCCTCTCAAGAGACAGTCCTATGAGCACCAATCACAGATAACAATAGGAGATTCTGGACTTTCAACAAAATATTCATATAACATTTATACCTCATTCAATGAGCCCAATCAGGTGCAGCAAAGAGCATTGTAGCTTTGCATACACCCTCATATAGATAGAACACTATGGTTCTGAAATTAAGCCCCAGTTGGGATAAACTGCTCTCCAAACACCGAAGAAAGCAGAACAAGTCTTTTTGGCAGCATATTGAAAGCAATTTTTTATAATTCTAAACATTTTGATAACTCATCAGTCAAAAATCTTGATTTTGTGTATATTTATTGGCATCTGTTTGGATTTAATTGTAGGAGTAATTAAACATAAAATCATTGAATTTGGGGAATAAAAATTTTTTTATGCAAGTAATATCATCAGATACACATACTGTTCAATAAAAATAATATGAAAAAGCATTTTTAAAAATTCACTAAATATTCCCACGTCAGAAAAAATTGTTTTTATTACATTTTACTGTTTCAGTATATCTAAAAAGTTTTCTCTAATAATTGTGTTTTGGAAAGAAAACAGTTATCAATCCTTAACTGAATGATTACAAGGTAATAAACTCCAACTTTTATAAAATAAATTTTGTATTAAACTTGATGATTTTTTTCAAAATTTGGTCATCAAATATATCATTAAGGTGCAGCTGTCATCAGGTGCAATTTTTCAAATTTAAAAAAGTGCATTTATACCAAAAATACTGTGTCATTTGAGGTGCTGATTGTTTTATAAATATTATATTATTATATGTAGTTATTTTATGTATTTTGAAATAAGTTGTGTGAGTGATGATGATATTTCCTTTTTGCTGGGAGATAAGTTAAATTTTTTAACTTCTTTAAAAGTTCAGTTCCATTGTTCATTGCTTTTTTAATCAGAATTTTAAGCTGCATAATGTAACATAAAATATGAAATATTTGTAAATTAAACAATATTTATTTAAATTTTGGAAATAATTACAGAAGTATTGAAAACCGTTATAAAGTACAAGTCATAACTAGGTAGCAATGACTAATGAATCATGCATGATAAAAAAATCAAAGGTTAAAGAGCTTGTTTTATTATTACTATTTTTTCTTTTTAATATAAACTGTAATTAGTATAAAATTAGAATGGAAAAAAAATTAAAAGTTGTAATGTTTTTAATTCTGGATAAAGTTGAAAAATGTTATTGCATGCCTAAATTATGTCAGATATTTTGTAGAAATAAAATAGAATCTACCTATTAATGTTATTTAATAGATTTTAGAAAAGATAAGAATAGTTAATGACATTTAATAAATGTAGCTTTGAACTTTCAAATAACTAATGCCCTAAAGAAAATAAATAAGATATCTAATATCACCTAATTAAACTATTGTTATATTATAATGCCATTTATTATTGCATCTTAATTATTTAGTTTTTATAATTAAATAAAATAAAATTTAAAGTCATCAAAATTTGTTTATATTTAGTATTAATGATATTCTATTGTAATTTTAAAATTGTATTTCTTATAACCTGATGGTTTTTAGTATATCTGGAATATCTTAGGAAATAGCATAATTGAAAATAAATATATTGAAATAAGAAAAACATGTCAACACAATTTTTTTTCTAAAATTTTTGCAGTGCAAAACGATACCACCAACTGGTAGAAGTTAACAAAATAACAAACACCTGTATCAAAGATGAACCTCCAGTACTTTTTTCTTTCTTTTTTTATAAATAACAGATGAACAAAGAATAGTTAACAAAAAACAATACATATTTATTCACATTACAGTTACTGGCATGTAGAAAGTTTTCTATTGCTGCAAGCAAGAGTAGTTTAAATTGGCCCATTTGAACACGTGAACTTAAAAACAAAAAATCTTTTAAAATTGCTTAACATATTTAACAAAATAATTTTTTGGGGGGGGGGGGGGGAATTTGGGCAAGATAGTAAGCTGCATTTCATCACAAACTGATAGTTTTGCAATACCTATAATATCAAGAAGTAGTGTCCTGGAGATTGAAGGTGTGAAGTAATAATGAAATCTATATATTTATTTATAAATGCCAAATTATCAAAAATGAATTTGCAGTAGAAAAATGTTAATTAAATATAATCATTATTTTTTGTTAGAGAGGAGCAGACTAAAAAAAAAAACTTAAGAGATATGTAGTCTGCATTTAGGAAAAGAAAATAATTGTGGAAGATTTTGTTGTATTGTTCTGTAGAGAGTATTATATCTTGTGATTGTAGGTGTTTACTGACTGATTTAACTGAAATTTCAGATAAACATGAAAAAATATAAACACAAAAATATATTGTATTTTTTTTTTTTTTTACAGTAAAGCAACTATTACTGAAACTAAAAGCTGAAAATTTTTCATATTAATAGGATAAGAAGAACTCCATTCTATCAAGAGGTACACATTATTAATATTTTATAAAATGTTAATAATAGATTTTAAAAATCTGAGGAGAAAGAGAAGTAAAGTGATTTTCTTTTTTTTTTGTGTACAATCACTAAATAAAGTATTTTCTTCCCAAGAAAATAGATAAAGGACCTCCAAACTCCAACTTTATTAATCACAAAAGTTATTTGATTTTAAAACGCTGTAATTATCAAACCTGTAAAGGTTATGGAATTTGCTGTTGTTCAATTTCATATTTAACTCTTTATGATTAAAAATGACCAAGTCGCATATTTTTAGATGTTTGCATTTTTGATTCCCTCTATGAGAGTGTTAGTTTGTAGTTTTTTTTATAAATTTCTTTATTAACTTTCTAATGAAAAAAAAATTGAAGCAGAAATTTAAGACTCTCGCTACTATTACTGTAATTGCCAAAATTATAAAAGTCAGTTATTTTATTTTTATTTTTTTTTATTTTTGTACATTATTATAATTAGTGGTTTAATTTTTATTCATCTATAATTATTAAAAATTTCAACATATTTAAAAAATGAATTTTCCTAAAAATTTACTTTTTGTCTTATTCTGAAATACAGTTTTTATTTATTCCTTACTTGAAAAACTAAAAAAAAATGTTATTTAGATTTTTTAACAAAATTCACTGCAGCTGATTTATTTGCAGAAAATATTTTAGGAAATGATTAATTTCTTTCATATTTTGTCCATAACGGTAAGTTATTGAGCTGTAGTAAAGAATGAATGTGCTAATTGTAAGAAAATTCCTGTAAATCACCAATTTCTAGGTTTTTTTTTAATAAAGACTGGCATCAGTCTTTAGTCTAAGGGAGTTTAAAAATGTAAAAACTTTCTAATAGCTTTGTTATTATTTATTTTTTATAAAAAGTAAAACAAAAACCCAAGTTATGGGAATTCTATAAACTTTAAAGAAGGGATCTGAAAACTTTTTTTAATAAAATCAATTATTTTTTTTATTTTTAAAATCTTGGTTTACTCCCTTTCATTTCACCCTGCTAATGCTGTGAACTCCAAACTATTCATTAGGACTTCCAGAATTTTAAATAGCAATTAAAACTATTCATTTCAAATAAAAAATCCAGCCATCAGGATTAATTATTTCCTTATCTGATATTTTTTCTATACTATAAAAAAAAATCACTTGTCAGGTGACGTGTAGACTAAAAGTCTGAAAGCACCTCATTTAATTCAACGATTGGACAGTTAACTATCTAGTAGTATTACAGAGCTTGCATAATAAGCCAAAACAGTAGGACATTTTTGTTTAAAAAATGTTAAACAGTACTGTGGGCAGCTATAACTTGATTAACAGATGACATCAGAATAAAAGCTGCCCAGTTTAGGCAATGAAAGCATTTGAAAATTGGGATATTATTTTGAAAAAAAAGTAAAAATTTTGTTTATATAGAAAACTGGTATTGAATGGTATATATTTTTTTGTGATTAAGTATTCTTGTGAAATTTCACAATGCAAATAAATTATCCATAATCAATTGGAGATGGAAACTACTTCTGTGAGAAATTAGGTTACTTTGTCATTATATTCAGAGCTGTGAAATTTTTGATAATCTAAATGCAGTAGACAAATTTTTGAATGATTGTTTTACAATTACTGATATTTTTGCATCTGAACTATGGTTTATATTTCAAATTAATTTTTTTATATCGGGTAAAAGCAAAACTAATTTTTTTAAACTTATTTGTGTATTATATATATATATATAAATATTTTTTTTCGGAAATTAATGCTTTAGTTTACAGACATAGAATGGTTTTTTATTGAGATGCTTTTCTTTTAGGGTATTTGCTTGTCTTTTAGCTTTCCAGAATTTAAAACTACAGAGTTGTTAATATGAAATGATTATTTTGCATTCTTGTGTAATTAAATTTTTAATTGTGGGTCGATGATAAAATGTGTAATTACATTTTAGTGGTGTATCTGAGATATTGTCTGTGTAGCTATAGACATTGATCATTTTTTGAACTGGTGGGTATTGGCATTTAAACAGGCCTTTCATGTTCGATTCGCAATTTGTATAATATATTTTTAGTTTCTATCTGTGTTTTGTATTGTTATCTGATTGTAGTTTATGTCTAATGTGCAACTATGAACTAATGTAATAACAATCTTAATTTACTTTATATTAATTTTTATTTGTGTGATACGCATTAAAAAAAAAACTTGTTATACAAATAAATATTACATTTTTACAAACAATTATTGAATAAAAAAGTGGTATTTATCTTATGCAGTTTTAAATAACTTTTATTTGATCCCATTAAATTTGATTTCTTGATGTTTTGCTTCATTTGGAGTAGTTTCAGGTTTGATTTTTTTTTGGGTAGTATGGAGATGTTTTAAGGGGGGTTGAAATTTTTAATATTCATGGTATTAGATAAATGTGTGCGTGTGCATGCGCAAATGCAAGTTATGTGTATTGTAATAAATATTTCCAAAAGATACAATCCATAGAATGAAGATGTAAAACTTAGCTTGGTAACAGATGGCAACAGTATACTCAGATTAGTAGCACATAGCACCTCACTTGGTTGTCTATTTGTCTCAAATCAGCTGATTTCAAAGACAAGAGTTCTAAGGTTCAAATTCTAGTAAAGGCAAAAGTAACTTTTATATGGATTTTAATACTAGATCGTGCATACCAGTGTTCTTTGGTTGGGTTTCAATTAACCACACATCTCAGTAATGGTCAGCCTGAAACTGTACAAGGCTACACTTCATTTACATTCATACATATCATCCTCTGAAGTAATACTTTATGGTGGTTCTGGAGGCTAAAATGAAAAAAAGAGTAGCACATAGCAGTTGAATTAGCCTTGTCATGCACCACGTCAATTCAGTATTAACTTTTTTTGTTTTTCAATGATGAGCTTCTGTTTGTTGCAGGTAGCTATTTTGCACATGACTTTCAAATGTGTAGAAAGAAACAATTTATATATAATTAAAAAATGCTTCACAATCAAAAGCATTTACAACATTGTAGTTGGTTTTTTTTTATTATGAAAGATGGATATGCAATATTGGATCGTGTTTATTATAAAGACAATTTTATGTGAACATTCAAAATAGTTGAATTTTGAGCATTAAAAATAGATATTTTTCCTACAAGCAATCGATATACATTTTTAGTTTTTCCTTTGGATATATGTTTAAAAATGCAATATTTCTTTATAATACTCTTACACTTGATGAAACAACTAAAATCGAACATGAGATTCCAAACATTAGTAGAAAAATGTGAATATGTTGGCTGTGAATCGATGTCGATATGTGTTTATATATTTGATATTTCAGTTGTCATATGTTTCAAATATGGAGTGTGTTAAGATGTGGTTATTTTTTGTGTATTTGTAGAATATTAAAGTTATTATCGTTTGTCGGTGGATTTTAATTTATATTGACAAATGTTGATGGTGTTTTGCTATGGAGGCCTTTAGGTGTTCATTGTATCTTTGTTTACAGCAGCAGCATCCCATTTAACTGATGTAAAACAACGCAGAATCTGAAAAGTTCAGTTTATATGCGCTAAGCAGTGGGCATTCTGCGTGTAATGGTATGTTTTGTTTTAATTGTTGCAAGGACTACAATTATCTTGATTCTTTTTAATTCGTAAGCTATTTTATTTGAGCAGCTGTAGCGTATGTAAAGATCTGTAGATAATAAAAAGAATA